>NW_027601483.1:0-141838 GCF_053455715.1 Rhinoraja longicauda | reverse complement strand
AACAATCTCACACAAGCATTGTGACGTCACAAGCTGAAGATGTAAATTTAAAACCGAGCTGATCTCTCATTGGTGCACGGGTGCCATTGTGACATCACGCGCTGAAGCCCCTTCAAGAAAAGGGTTAGAAATGAAAATTAAACTTTAATATCTCTCTAGCTTTAAAAAGGCAGCTTCAATTTGAACGAAAGTACTTACAATAGTTGCCCATGTTAATGGTGAATATGGCGGTACAAAAATCGTAGCGCTTTGGTGTACCGTCAGGGAGGAGTAGGGTTTGTAAGTTATGGACAGAAACTCTTCGGAATCTTTGCGTACATACACATATACATACGGAATGTTGGACCGCAGAGTTTTAGTAGTATACTAGACCGAGTGGGCCCGTTGGGCCCGTCCTCGTAGGGTTTCCATTGTAACCGGGAGGATGGGAGGGAGGGAAGTGGGAGGGAGGGGGGGAGGGGAGGGTGGAGTGGAGGGGGGAGGGGAGGGGGAAGGAGGGGAGGGGGATGGGGAGGGAGAGGGGAGGGAGGGGGGTGGGGGGAGGGTCTATTTTACTTTAAAATAAACAGCGTTCTTTGTTGAAAAGGAAATAAACTTATCTATAGAGCATCAGCTTTTTAAAATAAATAAAATCAAACTTAATGAAAATCACATTCCTCATTTTAATAAATGTCTTTGTTATAAATGAAATCAAACAGCGGGAGAGGCGACGGCGACTACACCTCCCGGCGGTCAGCGCTGCTGGGACGGGAGGGAGGGAGGGATGAGGGAGGGAGGAGAGTGGGGAGGGAGGGGTACCTCCCCTTTTCCCAGTACTCTTCTTTCCCAAACCACCAAGCCCCCTGTTGTCCCCCTCCCCAGTCCCCATTCTCAGACCCCCCCATTCTCTCTCCCCCAGATACACTCTTACTCTCCCCCCCCCTTTCCCCAGCACACACCTTTCCCCGTTGGGCCCGTCCTCGTAGGGTTTCCATTGTAACCGTGAGGCAGGGAGGGAGGGGGGAGGGAGGGAAAAGGGAGGTGTGGAGGGAGGAGGGGAGGGGGAGGGAGGGGGAGGGGGAAGGGGGGGAGGTGGAGGGAGGGGGGAGGGAGAGGGGGAGGGGTGGGGGGAAGGGGTGAGGGTGGAAGGGGGAGGGAGGGGGACCTCCCTTTTCCCAGTACCCCTCTTTCCCCGTTGTGCCCGTCCTCGTAAGGTTTCCATTGTAACCGGGAGGGGAGTGGGGGGGAGGGAAGGGAGGAGGGAGGTGTGGAGGGGGGAGGGGAGGGGGAGGGGGGAAGGGGCAAGGGGGAGGGAGAGGGGAGGGAGGGGGGTAGGGAGGGGGGAAGGGGGGAGGGAGGGGGACCACCCGTTTTCCCAGTACCCCTCTTTCCCCGTTGGGCCGTCGTCGTAGGGTTTCCATTGTAACCGGGAGGAGGGGAGGTAGGGAAGGGGAGGGAGGGGAGGAGGGAGGTGTGGAGGGAGGAGGGGAGGGGGAGGGAGGAGGGGAGGGGGGGGGAAGGGGGAGGAGGGAGAGGGGAGGGAGGGGGGTAGGGGGAGGGAGGAGGGAGGTGTGGAGGAGGAGGGGAGGGGGAGGGAGGGGGGAGGGGAGGGGGGAGGGAGAGGGGGAGGGGGGAGGGAGGGAGCGTGTAAGGGGGAGGGAGGGGGACCTCCCCTTTTCCCAGTACCCTCTTTCCCCGTTGGGCCCGTCCTCGTAGGGTTTCCATTGTAACCGGGAGGAGGGGAGGGAGGGAAGGGGAGGGAGGGAGGAGGGAGGTGTGGAGGGAGGAGGGGAGGGAGGGAGGGGGTAGGGGGGAGGGGGAGGGAGGGGGGAGGGGAGGGGGAAGGGGGAAGTGAGGGGGACCTCCCCTTTTCCCAGTACCCCTCTTTCCCCGATGGGCCCGTCCTCGTAGGGTTTCAATTGTAACCGGGAGGGGGGAGGGAGGGTGGAAGGAGGGGGGAGAGGGATGGAAGGGTGGAGGGAGGGGGGAGGGATTGGGGAGGGAGGGATGGAGGGAAGGAGGGAGGGGGGGAGTTAGGGGGAGGGGGAGGGGGGAGGGAGTTGGGGAGGGAGGGGGAGGAGGGGGGAGGGAGTGCGGATGGAGGTGGGAAGGAAGGGGTTGAGGGGGGAAGGGGGACCTCCCCTTTTCCCAGTACCCCTCTTTCCCCGTTGGGCCCGTCCCCGTAGGGTTTCCATTGTAACCGGGAGGGGGGAGGGAGGGTGGAAGGAGGGGGGAGGGGGAGAGGGATGGAAGGGTGGAGGGAGTTGGGAGGGAGTGGGGGAGGGTGGGATGGAGGGAAGGAGGGAGGGGGGGAGTTAGGGGCTGAGTGGTGATGGAGGTTGGGATTGAGGGGAGGGAGGGGGGGAGGGAGTGGGGATGAGGTGGGAAGGAGGGGGAGGAAGGGGTTTGAGAGGTGAAGAGGGACCTCCCCTTTTCCCAGTACCCCTCTTTCCCCGTTGGGCCCGTCCTCGTAGGGTTTCCATTGTAACCGGGAGGAGGGGAGGGAGGGAGGAGGGAGGTGTGGAGGGAGGAGGGGAGGGGGGAAGGGGGAGGGAGAGGGTTAGGGGGGGAGGGGGAGGGGGGAGGGGAGGGGAGGGAGGGGGACCTCCCTTTTCCCAGTACCCCTCTTTCCCCGTTGGGCCCGTCCCCGTAGGGTTTCCTTTGTAACCAGAAGGGGGGAGGGAGGGTGGAAGGAGGGGGGAGGGGGAGAGGGATGGAAGGGTGGAGGGAGGGGGGGAGGGATGGAGGGAAGGAGGGAGGGGGGGGAGTTAGGGGAGGAGGGGTGAGGGAGGTGGGGAGGGAGTTGGGGAGGAGGGGGGGAGGGAGTGGGGATGGAGGTGGGAAGGAGTGGGGAGGAAGGGTTGAGGGGGGAAGGGGGGGGGAGGGAGGGAATAGGGGCCCCATGCTGATCTGTGTATGTTAAGTGACTTGCACAACTTTAAAAAACTGGCAGTTGCCTTTCGCAACAATGTTGCAACAATCTCACACAAGCATTGTGACGTCACAAGCTGAAGATGTAAATTTAAAACCGAGCTGATCTCTCATTGGTGCACGGGTGCCATTGTGACATCACGCGCTGAAGCCCCTTCAAGAAAAGGGTTAGAAATGAAAATTAAACTTTAATATCTCTCTAGCTTTAAAAAGGTAGCTTCAATTTGAACGAAAGTACTTACAATAGTTGCCCATGTTAATGGTGAATATTGCGGTACAAAAATCGTAGCGCTTTGGTGTACCGTCAGGGAGGAGTAGGGTTTGTAAGTTATGGACAGAAACTCTTCGGAATCTTTGCGTACATACACATATACATCCATACATACGGAATGTTGGACCGCAGAGTTTTAGTAGTATATAGATAGACTAGACCGAGTGGGCCCGTTTGGGCCCGTCCTCGTAGGGTTTCCATTGTAACCGGGAGGGGAGGAAAGGGGGAGGGTTGGGGGAGGGAAGGGGGAGGGAGGAGGGGAGGGAGGGGGGGAGGGAGAGGGGAGGGAGGGGGGGTAGGGGGGAGGGAGGGGGGAGAGAGGGGATGGGAGGGGGGAGGGGAGGGGGGAAGGGAGGAGGGAAGGGGGGGAGGGAGAGGGGAGGGAGGTGGGTAGGGGGGAGGGAGGGAGGGGGGACCTCCCCTTTTCCCAGTACCCCTCTTTCCCCGTTGGGCCGTCCTCGTAGGGTTTCCATTGTAACCGGGAGGAGGGGAGGGCGGGAAGGGGGAGGGAGGGAGGAGGGAGGTGTTGGAGGGAGGAGGGGAGGGGAGGAGGGGGAGGGGAGGGAGGGGGAGGGGAGGGAGGGGGGTAGGGGGGAGGGGGAGGGAGGGGGAGGGAGAGGGGATGGGGGAGGGGAGGGGGGAAGGGGGGAGGGAGGGGGACCTCCCCTTTTCCCAGTACTCCTCTTTCCCCGTTGGGCCCGTCCTCGTAGGGTTTCCATTGTAACCGGGAGGGGGGGAGGGAGGGAAGAGGGAGGTGTGGAGGGAGGTGTGGAGGGAGGAGGGGAGGGGGAGGGAGGGGGGGAGGGGAGGGGGAGGGGGAAGAGGGGTAGGGGGGAGGGGAGGGAGGAGGGAGGGAGGGGAACTCCCCTTTTCCCAGTACCCCTCTTTCCCCGTTGGGCCCGTCCTCGTAGGGTTTCCATTGTAACCGGGAGGGGGGGAGGGAGGGTGGAAGGAGGGGGAGAGGGGTGGAAGGGTGGAGGGAGGGGGGGGAGGGAGTGGGGGAGGGTCGGATGGAGGGAAGGAGGGAGGGGTGAGTTAGGGGCTGAGTGGTGATGGAGGTTGGGATTGAGGGGGGAGAGAGTGGGGATGGAGGTGGGAAGGAGGGGGGAGGAAGAGGTTGAGGGGGAAGTGGGACCTCCCCTTTTCCCCAGTACCCCTCTTTCTCCCACCACCAAGCCCCCACCGCAACGACCCCTGTTGTCCCCCTCCCCAGTCCCCATTCTCAGACCCCCCCATTCTCTTGGAATAAAAAAAAATACTTTAAAAAAAAAGTGCTTTTTAATTGCTTGTTTTGAAACATTCGCGGTTAAGTGCTTTTTTAAAAAACATTCGCGGTTAAGTGCTGGTTTTGAAACATTCGCGGCTACTTAGTGCTTCTGTCAGTTGCTTTTCGAGGGAGGGAGTAGGGAGGTGTGGAGGGGGGAGGGGAGGGGAGGGAGGGGGAGGGGAGGGGGGAAGGGGGGGAGGGAGAGGGGAGGGAAGGGGGTAGGGGGGAGGGGGAGGAGGGGGGAAGGGGAGGGAGGGGGGAAGGGGAGGGGGAGGGAGGGGGGAAGGGGAGGGAGGGGGGAAGGGGAGGGGGAGGGAGGGGGGGAGGGAGAAGGGAGGGAGGGGGGAGTGAGGGGGGAGGGAGGGGAACCTCCCATTTTCCCAGTACCCCTCTTTCCCCATTGGGCCCGTCCTCGTAGGGTTTCCATTGTAACCGGGAGGAGGGGAGGGAGGGTGGAAGGAGGGGGGAGGGGAGAGGGATGGAATGGTGGAGGGAGGGGGGAGGGAGTGGGGAGGGTGGGATGGAGGGAAGGAGGGAGGGGGGGAGTTAGGGGCTGAGTGGTGAAGGAGGTTGGGATTGAGGGGGGAGGGAGGGGGGGAGGGAGTGGGGATGGAGGTGGGAAGGAGGGGGGAGGAAGGGGTTGAGGGGGAAGTGGGACCTCCCCTTTTCCCAGTACCCCTCTTTCCCCCACCACCAAGCCCCCTCCGCAACGACCCCTGTTGTCCCCCTCCCCAGTCCCCATTCTCAGACCCCCCCCCCCCCCCCATTCTCTCTCTCCCCAGACACACTCTCAGTGCTTTTTTCGAAACACTTGCCCCGGTGGCCCACGAGCATAGGGGCCCAATGCTGATCTGTGTATGTTAAGTGACTTGCAATAAAAAAAATACTTTAAAAAAAGATAAGTGCTTTTTAAGTGTTTGTTTTGAAACATTCACGGTCACATAGTGCTTCTCACTGCGATCTGTTAGTGGTGCTTTTCGAAACAATGTAGCACCCATCTCAAACAAGCATTGGGAGGATGGGAGGGAGGGAAGGGGAGGGAGGGAGGAGAGAGGTGTGGAGGGAGGGGGGAAGGGGAGGGGGAACGGTGGGGAGGGAGAGGGGAGGGAGGGGGGATGGGATGGGGGAAGGGGGGAGGGAGGGGGACCTCCCCTTTTCCCAGTACCCCTCTTTCCCCGTTGGGCCCGTCCTCGTAGGGTTTCCATTGTAACCGGGAGGAGGGGAGGGAGGGAGGAGGAGGTGTGGAGGGAGGAGGGGAGGGGGGGAGGGGAGGGGGAGGGAGAGGGTTAGGGGGGAGGGGGAGGGGGGAGGGGAGGGGGGAAGGGGAGGGAGGGGGACCTCCCCTTTTCCCAGTACCCCTCTTTCCCCGTTGGGGCCCGTCCCCGTAGGGTTTCCTTTGTAACCAGAAGGGGGGGAGGGAAGGTGGAAGGAGGGGGGAGGGGGGAGAGGGATGGAAGGGTGGAGGGAGGGGGGGAGGATGGAGGGAAGGAGGGAGGGGGGGGGAGTTAGGGGAGGAGGGGTGAGGGAGGTGGGGAGGGAGTTGGGGAGGAGGGGGGGAGGGAGTGGGATGGAGGTGGGAAGGAGTGGGGAGGAAGGGGTTGAGGGGGGGAAGGGAGGGGAGGGGGGGAATAGGGGCCCCATGCTGATCTGTGTATGTTAAGTGACTCGCACAACTTTAAAAAACTGGCAGTTGCTTTTCGCAACAATGTTGCAACAATCTCACACAAGCATTGTGACGTCACAAGCTGAAGATGTAAATTTAAAACCGAGCTGATCTCTCATTGGTGCACGGGTGCCATTGTGACATCACGCACTGAAGCCCCTTCAAGAAAAGGGTTAGAAATGAAAATTTATACTTTAATATCTCTCTAGCTTTAAAAAGGTAGCTTCAATTTGAACGAAAGTACTTACAATAGTTGCCCATGTCAATGGTGAATACGGCGGTACAAAAATCGTAGCGCTTTGGTGTACCGTCTGGGAGGAGTAGGGTTTGGACCCTTCAAGAAAAGTGTTAGAAATGAAAATTTAAACTTTAATATCTCTCTAGCTTTAAAAAGGTAGCTTCAATTTGAACGAAAGTACTTACAATAGTTGCCCATGTCAATGGTGAATACGGCGGTACAAAAATCGTAGCGCTTTGGTGTACCGTCTGGGAGGAGCAGGGTTTGTAAGTTATGGACAGAAATCTTCGGAATCTTCCGTATATACATACGGAATCTTCCGTATATACATACGGAATGTTGGACCGCAGAGTTTTAGTATTATATAGATAGACTAGACCGAGTGGCCCGTTGGGCCCGTCCTCGTAGGGTTTCCATTGTAACCGGGATTGGAGGAAAGGGGGAGGGTTGGGGGAGGGAAGGGGGAGGGAGGAGGGGAGGGAGGGGGGGGAGGGGAGGGGGGGAGGGGGGAGGGAGAGGGGAGGGAGGGGTTAGGGGGGAGGGAGGGGGGGAGAGGGGGGGATGGGAGGGGGGAGGGGGGAAGGGAGGAGGGTAGGGGGGGAGGGAGAGGGGAGGGAGGTGGGTAGGGGGGAGGGAGGGAGGGGGACCTCCCCTTTTCCCAGTACCCCTCTTTCCCCGTTGGGCCCGTCCTCGTAGGGTTTCCATTGTAACCGGGAGGAGGGGAGGGCGGGAAGGGGGAGGGAGGGAGGAGGGAGGTGTGGAGGGAGGAGGGGAGGGGAGGGAGGGGGGAGGGGAGGGAGGGGGTAGGGGGGAGGGGGAGGGAGGGGGAGGGAGGGGGAGGGGGGAGGGGAGGGGGAAGGGGGGAGGGAGGGGGGAGGGAGGGGGACCTCCCCTTTTCCCAGTACCCCTCTTTCCCCGTTGGGCCCGTCCCCCGTAGGGTTTCCATTGTAACCGGGAGGGGGGGGAGGGAGGGTGGAAGGAGGGGGGAGGGGGAGAGGGGTGGAAGGGTGGAGGGAGGGGGGGGGGAGTGAGTGGGAGGGTCGGATGGAGGGAAGGAGGGACGGGTGAGTTAGGGGCTGAGTGGTGATGGAGGTTGGGATTGAGGGGGGAGAGAGTGGGGATGGAGGTGGGAAGGAGGGGGGAGGAAGAGGTTGAGGGGGGAAGTGGGACCTCCCCTTTTCCCAGTACCCCTCTTTCCCCCACCACCAAGCCCCCACCGCAACGACCCCTGTTGTCCCCCTCCCCAGTCCCCATTCTCAGACCCCCCCCATTCTCTTGGAATAAAAAAAATACTTTAAAAAAAAAAAGTGCTTTTTAATTGCTTGTTTTGAAACATTCGCGGTTAAGTGCTTTTTAAAAAACATTCGCGGTTAAGTGCTGGTTTTGAAACATTCGCGGCTACTTAGTGCTTCTGTCAGCTGCTTTTCAAAACAATGTTGCAACCATCTCACACAAGCATTGGGAGGATGGGAGGGAGGGAAGGGGAGGGAGGGAGGAGGGAGGTGTGGAGGGAGGAGGGGAGGGAGGGGGGAAGGGGAGGGGGGGAAGGGGGCGGGAGAGGGGAGGGAGGGGGGATGGGATGGGGAAGGGGGGAGTGAGGGGGACCTCCCCTTTTCCCAGTACCCCTCTTTCCCCGTTGGGGCCCGTCCTCGTAGGGTTTCCATTGTAACCGGGAGGAGAGGAGGGAGGGAAGGGGGAGGGAGGGAGGAGGGAGGTGTGGAGGGAGGGGAGGGGGAGGGAGGGGGGAGGGGAGGGGGGAAGGGGGGGGGGAGGGGGGAGGGAGGGAGGGGGGAGGGAGAGGGGTAGGGGGGGGAGGGGAGGGGGAAGGGGAGGGAGGGGGACCTCCCTTTTCCCAGTACCCTCTTTCCCCGTTGGACCCGTCCCTCGTAGGGTTTCCATTGTAACCGGGAGGAGGGGAGGGAGGGAAGGGGGAGGGAGGGAGGTGTGGAGGGGGAGGGAGGGGGGAGGGGAGGGGGGAAGGGGGGGAGGGAGGGGGGGGTGGAGGTGGGAAGGAGTGGGGAGGAAGGGGTTGAGGGGGGAAGGGGGGGGAGGGAGGGAATAGGGGCCCCATGCTGATCTGTGTATGTTAAGTGACTCGCACAACTTTAAAAAACTGCAGTTGCTTTTCGCAACAATGTTGCAACCATCTCACACAAGCATTGTGACGTCACAAGCTGAAGACCTTGAAAAAAAAGGTCAGAAAAAAATTTATGTAAATTTAAAGTAGTAAACACCCAATAGCAGCCGCTTGTCCATCGCGAGCTGATCTCTCATTGGTGCACGGGTGCCATTGTGACATCACGCGCTGAAGCCCCTTCAAGAAAAGGGTTAGAAATGAAAAATTTAAACTTTAATATCTCTCTAGCTTTAAAAAGGTAGCTTCAATTTGAACGAAAGTACTTACAATAGTTGCCCATGTTAATGGTGAATACGGCGGTACAAAAATCGTAGCGCTTTGGTGTACCGTCTGGGAGGAGTAGGGTTTGGCCCCTTCAAGAAAAGTGTTAGAAATGAAAATTTAAACTTTAATATCTCTCTAGCTTAAAAAGGTAGCTTCAATTTGAACGAAAGTACTTACAATAGTTGCCCAGGTTAATGGTGAATATGGCGGTACAAAAATCGTAGCGCTTTGGTGTACCGTCTGGGAGGAGCAGGGTTTGTAAGTTATGGACAGAAATCTTCGGAATCTTCCGTATATACACACATACATACGGAATGTTGGACCGCAGAGTTTTAGTAGTATATAGATAGACTAGACCGAGTGGGCCCGTTGGGCCCGTCCTCGTAGGGTTTCCATTGTAACCGGGAGGGGAGGAAAGGGGGAGGGTTGGGGGAGGGAAGGGGGAGGGAGGAGGGGAGGGAGGGGGGGGAGGGGAGGGGGGGAGGGAGAGGGGAGGGAGGGGGGTAGGGGGGAGGGAGGGGGGATAGGGGGGGATGGGAGGGGGGAGGGGAGGGGGGAAGGGAGGAGGGAAGGGGGGGAGGGGAGAGGGGAGGGAGGTGGGTAGGGGGGGAGGGAGGGAGGGGGACCTCCCCTTTTCCCAGTACCCCTCTTTCCCCGTTGGGCCCGTCCTCGTAGGGTTTCCATTGTAACCGGGAGGAGGGGAGGGCGGGAAGGGGGAGGGAGGGAGGAGGGAGGTGTGGAGGGAGGAGGGGAGGGGAGGGAGGGGGAGGGGAGGGAGGGGGAGGGGAGGGAGGGGGAGGGGAGGGAGGGGGGTAGGGGGAGGGGGAGGGAGGGGGGGAGGGAGAGGGGATGGGGGAGGGGAGGGGGAAGGGGGGAGGGAGGGGGACCTCCCCTTTTCCCAGTACTCCTCTTTCCCCGTTGGGCCCGTCCTCGTAGGGTTTCCATTGTAACCGGGAGGGGGGGAGGGAGGGAGGAGGGAGGTGTGGAGGGAGGTGTGGAGGGAGGAGGGGAGGGGGAGGGAGGGGGGGAGTGGAGGGGGAGGGGGGAAGAGGGGTAGGGGGGAGGGGAGGGAGGAGGGGAGGGAGGGGAACTCCCCTTTTCCCAGTACCCCTCTTTCCCCGTTGGGCCCGTCCCCGTAGGGTTTCCATTGTAACCGGGAGGGGGGGAGGGAGGGTGGAAGGAGGGGGAGAGGGGTGGAAGGGTGGAGGGAGGGGGGGGAGGGAGTGGGGGAGGGTCGGATGGAGGGAAGGAGGGAGGGGTGAGTTAGGGGCTGAGTGGTGATGGAGGTTGGGATTGAGGGGGGAGAGAGTGGGGATGGAGGTGGGAAGGAGGGGGGAGGAAGAGGTTGTGGGGGGAAGTGGGACCTCCCCTTTTCCCAGTACCCCTCTTTCCCCCACCACCAAGCCCCCACCGCAACGACCCCTGTTGTCCCCCTCCCCAGTCCCCATTCTCAGACCCCCCCCATTCTCTTGGAATAAAAAAAAATACTTTAAAAAAAATAAGTGCTTTTTAATTGCTTGTTTTGAAACATTCGCGGTTAAGTGCTTTTTTAAAAAACATTCGCGGTTAAGTGCTGGTTTTGAAACATTCGCGGCTACTTAGTGCTTCTGTCAGCTGCTTTTCAAAACAATGTTGCAACCATCTCACACAAGCATTGGGAGGATGGGAGGGAGGGAAGGGGAGGGAGGGAGGAGGGAGGTGTGGAGGGAGGAGGGGAGGGAGGGGGGAAGGGGAGGGTGGGAAGGGGGCGGGAGAGGGGAGGGAGGGGGGATGGGATGGGGAAGGGGGGAGTGAGGGGGACCTCCCCTTTTCCCAGTACCCCTCTTTCCCCGTTGGGCCCGTCCTCGTAGGGTTTCCATTGTAACCGGGAGGAGAGGAGGGAGGGAAGGGGGGAGGGAGGGAGGAGGGAGGTGTGGAGGGAGGGGAGGGGGAGGGAGGGGGGAGGGGAGGGGGGAAGGGGGGGGGAGGGGGGAGGGAGGGAGGGGGGGAGGGGGGAGGGAGAGGGGTAGGGGGGGGAGGGGAGGGGGAAGGGGAGGGAGGGGGGACCTCCCCTTTTCCCAGTACCCCTCTTTCCCCGTTGGACCCGTCCTCGTAGGGTTTCCATTGTAACCGGGAGGAGGGGAGGGAGGGAAGGGGGAGGGAGGGAGGTGTGGAGGGGGAGGGAGGGGGGAGGGGAGGGGGGAAGGGGGGGAGGAGGGGGGGTGGAGGTGGGAAGGAGTGGGGAGGAAGGGGTTGTGGGGGGAAGGGGGGGGAGGGAGGGAATAGGGGCCCCATGCTGATCTGTGTATGTTAAGTGACTCGCACAACTTTAAAAAACTGGCAGTTGCTTTTCGCAACAATGTTGCAACCATCTCACACAAGCATTGTGACGTCACAAGCTGAAGACCTTGAAAAAAAAGGTCAGAAAAAAAAATTATGTAAATTTAAAGTAGTAAACACCCAATAGCAGCCGCTTGTCCATCGCGAGCTGATCTCTCATTGGTGCACGGGTGCCATTGTGACATCACGCGCTGAAGCCCCTTCAAGAAAAGGGTTAGAAATGAAAAATTTAAACTTAATATCTCTCTAGCTTTAAAAGGTAGCTTCAATTTGAACGAAAGTACTTACAATAGTTGCCCATGTTAATGGTGAATACGGCGGTACAAAAATCGTAGCGCTTTGGTGTACCGTCTGGGAGGAGTAGGGTTTGGCCCCTTCAAGAAAAGTGTTAGAAATGAAAATTTAAACTTTAATATCTCTCTAGCTTTAAAAAGGTAGCTTCAATTTGAACGAAAGTACTTACAATAGTTGCCCAGGTTAATGGTGAATATGGCGGTACAAAAATCGTAGCGCTTTGGTGTACCGTCTGGGAGGAGCAGGGTTTGTAAGTTATGGACAGAAATCTTCGGAATCTTCCGTATATACACACATACATACGGAATGTTGGACCGCAGAGTTTTAGTAGTATACTAGACCGAGTGGGCCCGTTGGGCCCGTCCTCGTAGGGTTTCCATTGTAACCGGGAGGGGAGGAAAGGGGGAGGGTTGGGGGAGGGAAGGGGGAGGGAGGAGGGGGAGGGAGGGGGGGAGGGGAGGGGGGGAGGGAGAGGGGAGGGAGGGGGGTAGGGGGGACGGAGGGGGGAGAGGGGGGGATGGGAGGGGGGAGGGGAGGGGGGAGGGAGGAGGGAAGGGGGGGAGGGAGAGGGGAGGGAGGTGGCTAGGGGGGAGGGAGGGAGGGGGACCTCCCCTTTTCCCAGTACCCCTCTTTCCCCATTGGGCCCGTCCTCGTAGGGTTTCCATTGTAACCGGGAGGAGGGGAGGGCGGGAAGGGGGAGGGAGGGAGGAGGGAGGTGTGGAGGGAGGAGGGGAGGGGAGGGAGGGGGGAGGGGGGGAAGGGGAGGGGGGGAAGGGGGGAAGGGGGAGGGAGAGGGGGAGGGGAGGGAGGGGGGATGGGATGGGGGAAGGGGGGAGGGAGGGGGACCTCCCCTTTTCCCAGTACTCCTCTTTCCCCGTTGGGCCCGTCCTCGTAGGGTTTCAATTGTAACCGGGAGGGGGGGAGGGAGGGTGGAAGGAGGGGGGAGAGGATGGAAGGGTGGAGGGAGGGGGGGAGGATTGGGGAGGGAGGGATGGAGGGAGGGGGGAGTTAGGGGGGAGGGGGGAGGGAGTTGGGGAGGGAGGGGGAGGAGGGGGGGAGGGAGTGGGAATGGAGGTGGGAAGGAGGGGGGATGAAGGGGTTGAGGGGGGAAGGGGGACCTCCCCTTTTCCCAGTACCCCTCTTTCCCCGTTGGGCCCGTCCTCATAGGGTTTCCATTGTAACCGGGAGGGGGGGAGGGAGGTGTGGAGGGAGGTGTGGAGGGAGGAGGGGAGGGGGAGGGAGGGGGGGAGGGGAGGGGGGAAGGGGAGGGGGAAGGGGGGAGGGGGGTAGGGGGGAGGGGAGGGAGGGGGACCTCCCCTTTTCCCAGTACCCCTCTTTCCCCGTTGGGCCCGTCCCCGTAGGGTTTCTATTGTAACCGGGAGGGGGAGGGAGGATGGAAGGAGGGGGGAGGGGGAGAGGGATGGAAGGGTGGATTGATTGGGGGAGGGAGGGATGGAGGGAAGGAGGGAGGGGGGGAGTTAGGGGGGAGGTTTGAGGGAGGTGGGGAGGGAGGGGGAGGGAGTTGGGGAGGGAGGGGGAGGAGGGGGGGAGGGAGTGGGGATGGAGGTGGGAAGGAAGGGGTTGAGGGGTGAAGGGGGACCTCCCATTTTCCCAGTACCCCTCTTTCCCCCACCACCAAGCCCCCTCCGCAACGACCCCTGTTGTCCCCCTCCCCAGTCCCCATTCTCAGACCCCCCCCCCCATTCTCTCTCTCCCCAGACACACTCCAAGTGCTGTTTCGCAACACTTGCCCGGTGGCCCACGAGCATAGAGGCCCCATGTTGATCTGTGTATGTTAAGTGACTTGCAATAAAAAAGACTACTTGAAATCAGTGGTTTAAAGTGGTTTAAAGTGCTGTTTTTGCTACATTCGCGGTCATTTAGTGCTTCTCACGACCACGGTCATTTAGTGCTTCTCACTGCGATCTGTTAGTGGTGCTTTTCGAAACAATGTAGCACCCATCTCAAACAAGCATTGGGAGGATGGGAGGGAGGGAAGGGGAGGGAGGGAGGAGAGAGGTGTGGAGGGAGGAGGGGAGGGAGGGGGAAGGGGAGGGGGGAACGGGGGGAAGGGGGAGGGAGAGGGGAGGGAGGGGGGATGGGATGGGGGAAGGGGGGAGGGAGGGGGGACCTCCCCTTTTCCAGTACCCCTCTTTCCCCGTTGGGCCCGTCCTCGTAGGGTTTCCATTGTAACCGGGAGGAGGGGAGGGAGGGAGGAGGGAGGTGTGGAGGGAGGAGGGGAGGGGGGGAGGGGAGGGGGGAAGGGGGAGGGAGAGGGTTAGGGGGGAGGGGGATGGGGAGGGGGTAAGGGGAGGGAGGGGGACCTCCCCTTTTCCCAGTACCCCTCTTTCCCCGTTGGGCCCGTCCCCGTAGGGTTTCCTTTGTAACCAGAAGGGGGGGAGGGAGGGTGGAAGGAGGGGGGAGGGGGAGAGGGATGGAAGGGTGGAGGGAGGGGGGAGGGATGGAGGGAAGGAGGGAGGGGGGGAGTTAGGGGAGGAGGGGTGAGGGAGGTGGGGAGGGAGTTGGGGAGGAGGGGGGGAGGGAGTGGGGATGGAGGTGGGAAGGAGTGGGGAGGAAGGGGTTGAGGGGGAAGGGGGGGGAGGGAGGGAATAGGGGCCCCATGCTGATCTGTGTATGTTAAGTGACTCGCACAACTTTAAAAACTGGCAGTTGCTTTTCGCAACAATGTTGCAAACCATCTCACACAAGCATTGTGACGTCACAAGCTGAAGACCTTGAAAAAAAAGGTCAGAAAAAAAATTATGTAAATTTAAAACCGAGCTGATCTCTCATTGGTGCACGGGTGCCATTGTGACATCACGCGCTGAAGCCCCTTCAAGAAAAGGGTTAGAAATGAGAAATTTTAACTTTAATATCTCTCTAGCTTTAAAAAGGTAGCTTACAATTTGAACGAAAGTACTTACAATAGTTGCCCATGTTAATGGTGAATATGGCGGTACAAAAATCGTAGCACTTTGGTGTACCGTCTGGGAGGAGTAGGGTTTGTAAGTTATGGACAGAAATCTTCGGAATCTTCCGTACATACACACGGAATGTTTGCGTACATACACACGGAATGTTGGACCGCAGAGTTTTAGTAGTATATAGATAGACTAGACCGAGTGGGCCCGTTGGGCCCGTCCTCGTAGGGTTTCCATTGTAACTGGGAGGATGGGAGGGAGGAAAGGGGGAGGGTTGGGGGAGGGAAGGGGGAGGGAGGAGGGGAGGGAGGGGGGGAGGGGAGGGGGGGAGGGGGGAGGGAGAGGGGAGGGAGGGGGAAGGGGGGAGGGAGGGGGACCTCCCCTTTTCCCAGTACTCCTCTTTCCCCGTTGGGCCCGTCCTCGTAGGGTTTCCATTGTAACCGGGAGGGGGGGAGGGAGGGAGGAGGGAGGTGTGGAGGGAGGTGTGGAGGGAGGAGGGGAGGGGGAGGGAGGGGGGGAGGGGAGGGGGGAGGGGGGAAGAGGGGGTAGGGGGAGGGGGAGGGAGGAGGGGAGGGAGGGGGAACTCCCCTTTTCCCAGTACCCCTCTTTCCCCGTTGGGCCCGTCCTCGTAGGGTTTCCATTGTAACCGGGAGGAGGGGAGGGCGGGAAGGGGGAGGGAGGGAGGAGGGAGGTGTGGAGGGAGGAGGGGAGGGGAGGGAGGGGGGAGCGGAGGGAGGGGGGTAGGGGGGAGGGGGAGGGAGGGGGAGGGAGAGGGGATGGGGGGAGGGGAGGGGGAAGGGGGGAGGGAGGGGGACCTCCCCTTTTCCCAGTACTCCTCTTTCCCCGTTGGGCCCGTCCTCGTAGGGTTTTCCATTGTAACCGGGAAGGGGGGGAGGGAGGGAGGAGGGAGGTGTGGAGGGAGGTGTGGAGGGAGGAGGGGAGGGGAGGGAGGGGGGAGGGGAGGGAGGGGGGTAGGGGGGAGGGGGAGGGAGGGGGAGGGAGGGGAGGGGGGAGGGGAGGGGGAAGGGGGGAGGGAGGGGGGAGGGAGGGGACCTCCCCTTTTCCCAGTACCCCTCTTTCCCCGTTGGGCCCGTCCCCGTAGGGTTTCCATTGTAACCGGGAGGGGGGGGAGGGAGGGGTGGAAGGAGGGGGAGAGGGGTGGAAGGGTGGAGGGAGTGGGGGAGGGTCGGATGGAGGGAAGGAGGGAGGGAAGGAGGGAGGGGTGAGTTAGGGGCTGAGTGGTGATGGAGGTTGGATTGAGGTGGGAGAGAGTGGGGATGGAGGTGGGAAGGAGGGGGGAGGAAGAGGTTGAGGGGGAAGTCGGGACCTCCCCTTTTCCCAGTACCCCTCTTTCCCCCACCACCAAGCCCCCACCGCAACGACCCCTGTTGTCCCCCTACCCAGTCCCCATTCTCAGACCCCCCACCATTCTCTTGGAATAAAAAAAAATACTTTAAAAAAAAAAGTGCTTTTTAATTGCTTGTTTTGAAACATTCGCGGTTAAGTGCTTTTTTAAAAAACATTCGCGGTTAAGTGCTGGTTTTGAAACATTCGCGGCTACTTAGTGCCTTCTGTCAGTTGCTTTTCGAAACAATGTTGCAACCATCTCACACAAGCATTGGGAGGATGGGAGGGAGGGAAGGGGAGGGAGGGAGGAGGGAGGTGTGGAGGGAGGAGGGGAGGAGGGGGGGAAGGGGAGGGGGGGAAGGGGGCGGGAGAGGGGAGGGAGGGGGATGGGATGGGGAAGGGGGGGAGTGAGGGGGACCTCCCCTTTTCCCAGTACCCCTCTTTCCCCGTTGGGCCCGTCCTCGTAGGGTTTCCATTGTAACCGGGAGGAGGGGAGGGAGGGAAGGGGGAGGGAGGGAGGAGGGAGGTGTGGAGGGAGGGGAGGGGGAGGGAGGGGGGAGGGGAGGGGGAAGGGGGAGGGGGGAGGGAGAGGGGAGGGAGGGGGGGAGGGGGGTGTGAGGGGGGAGGGAGAGGGGTAGGGGGGGGAGGGGAGGGGGAAGGGGAGGGAGGGGGACCTCCCCTTTTCCCAGTACCCCTCTTTCCCCGTTGGGCCCGTCCTCGTAGGGTTTCCATTGTAACCGGGAGGAGGGAGGGAGGGAAGGGGAGGGAGGGAGGTGTGGAGGGTGGAGGGGGAGGGAGGGGGGAGGGGAGGGGGGAAGGGGGGGAGGGAGGGGGGTGGAGGTGGGAAGGAAGTGGGGAGGAAGGGGTTGAGGGGGGAAGGGGGGGGAGGGAGGGAATAGGGGCCCCATGCTGATCTGTGTATGTTAAGTGACTCGCACAACTTTAAAAAACTGGCAGTTGCTTTTCACAACAATGTTGCAACCATCTCACACAAGCATTGTGACGTCACAAGCTGAAGACCTTGAAAAAAAAGTCAGAAAAAAAATTATGTAAATTTAAAGTAGTAAACACCCAATAGCAGCCGCTTGTCCATCGCGAGCTGATCTCTCATTAGTGCACGGGTGCCATTGTGACATCACGCGCTGAAGCCCCTTCAAGAAAAGGGTTAGAAATTGAAAAATTTAAACTTTAATATCTCTCTAGCTTAAAAAGGTAGCTTCAATTTGAACGAAAGTACTTACAATAGTTGCCCATGTTAATGTGGAATACGGCGGTACAAAAATCGTAGCGCTTTGGTGTACCGTCTGGGAGGAGTAGGGTTTGGCCCCTTCAAGAAAAGTGTTAGAAATGAAAATTTAAACTTTAATATCTCTCTAGCTTTAAAAAGGTAGCTTCAATTTGAACGAAAGTACTTACAATAGTTGCCCATGTTAATGGTGAATACGGCGGTACAAAAATCGTAGCGCTTTGGTGTAGCCGTCTGGGAGAGGCAGGGTTTGTAAGTTATGGACAGAAATTCTTCGGAATCTTCCGTATATACACACATACACACATACATACGGAATGTTGGACCGCAGAGTTTTAGTAGTATATAGACTAGACGAGTGGGCCCGTTGGGCCCGTCCTCGTAGGGTTTCCATTGTAACCGGGAGGGGAGGAAAGGGGGAGGGTTGGGGGAGGGAAGGGGGAGGGAGGAGGGGAGGGAGGGGGGGAGGGGAGGGGGGAGGGAGAGGGGAGGGAGGGGGGTAGGGGGGAGGGAGGGGGGAGAGGGGGGATGGGAGGGGGGAGGGGAGGGGGGAAGGGAGGAGGGAAGGGGGGGAGGGAGAGGGGAGGGAGGTGGGTAGGGGGGAGGGAGGGGGACCTCCCCTTTTCCCAGTACCCCTCTTTCCCCCGTTGGGCCCGTCCTCGTAGGGTTTCCATTGTAACCGGGAGGAGGGGAGGGCGGGAAGGGGGAAGGAGGGAGGAGGGAGGTGTGGAGGGAGGAGGGGAGGGGAGGGAGGGTGGAGGGGAGGGAGGGGGGGGTAGGGGGAGGGGGAGGGAGGGGGAGGGAGAGGGGATGGGGGAGGGGAGGGGGAAGGGGGGAGGGAGGGGGAAGGGGGGAGGGAGGGGGACCTCCCCTTTTCCCAGTACCCCTCTTTCCCCGTTGGGCCCGTCCCCGTAGGGTTTCCATTGTAACCGGGAGGGGGGGGAGGGAGGGTGGAAGGAGGGGGGAGGGGGAGAGGGGTGGAAGGGTGGAGGGAGGGGGGAGGGAGTGGGGGAGGGTCGGATGGAGGGAAGGAGGGACGGTGAGTTAGGGGCTGAGTGGTGATGGAGGTTGGGATTGAGGGGGGAGAGAGTGGGGATGGAGGTGGGAAGGAGGGGGGAGGAAGAGGTTGAGGGGGGAAGTGGACCTCCCCTTTTCCCAGTACCCCTCTTTCCCCCACCACCAAGCCCCCACCGCAACGACCCTGTTGTCCCCCTCCCCAGTCCCCATTCTCAGACCCCCCCCATTCTCTTGAATAAAAAAAAATACTTTAAAAAAAATAAGTGCTTTTTAATTGCTTGTTTTGAAACATTCGCGGTTAAGTGCTTTTTTAAAAAACATTCGCGGTTAAGTGCTGGTTTTGAAACATTCGCGGCTACTTAGTGCTTCTGTCAGCTGCTTTTCGAAACAATGTTGCAACCATCTCACACAAGCATTGGGAGGATGGGAGGGAGGGAAGGGGAGGAGGGAGGAGGGAGGTGTGGAGGGAGGAGGGAGGGAGGGGGGAAGGGAGGGGGGGAAGGGGGCGGGAGAGGGGAGGGAGGGGGGATGGGATGGGGAAGGGGGGAGTGAGGGGGACCTCCCCTTTTCCCAGTACCCCTCTTTCCCCGTTGGGCCCGTCCTCGTAGGGTTTCCATTGTAACCGGGAGGAGGGGAGGGAGGGAAAGGGGAGGGAGGGAGGAGGGAGGTGTGGAGGGAGGGGAGGGGGAGGGAGGGGGGAGGGGAGGGGGGAAGGGGGGGAGGGGGAGGGAGAGGGGGAGGGAGGGGGGGGAGGGGGGAGGGAGAGGGGTAGGGGGGGGGGAGAGGGAGGGGGAAGGGGAGGGAGGGGGACCTCCCCTTTTCCCAGTACCCCTCTTTCCCCGTTGGGCCCGTCCTCGTAGGGTTTCCATTGTAACCGGGAGGAGGGGAGGGAGGGAAGGGGGAGGGAGGGAGTTGTGGAGGGGGAGGGAGGGGGGAGGGGGAGGGGGGGAAGGGGGGGAGGGAGGGGGGGTGGAGGTGGGAAGGAGTGGGGAGGAAGGGGTTGAGGGGGGAAGGGGGGGGAGGGAGGGAATAGGGGCCCCATGCTGATCTGTGCTTTAAAAAACTGGCAGTTGCTTTTCGCAACAATGTTGCAACCATCTCACACAAGCATTGTGACGTCACAAGCTGAAGACCTTGGAAAAAAAAGGTCAGAAAAAAAATTATGTAAATTTAAAGTAGTAAACACCCAATAGCAGCCGCTTGTCCATCGCGAGCTGATCTCTCATTGGTGCACGGGTGCCATTGTGACATCACGCGCTGAAGTCCCTTCAAGAAAAGGGTTAGAAATGAAAAATTTAAACTTTAATATCTCTCTAGCTTTAAAAAGGTAGCTTCAATTTGAACGAAAGTACTTACAATAGTTGCCCATGTTAATGGTGAATACGGCGGTACAAAAATCGTAGCGCTTTGGTGTACCGTCTGGGAGGAGTAGGGTTTGGCCCCTTCAAGAAAAGTGTTAGAAATGAAAATTTAAACTTTAATATCTCTCTAGCTTTAAAAAGGTAGCTTCAATTTGAACGAAAGTACTTACAATAGTTGCCCAGGTTAATGGTGAATATGGCGGTACAAAAATCGTAGCGCTTTGGTGTACCGTCTGGGAGGAGCAGGGTTTGTAAGTTATGGACAGAAATCTTCGGAATCTTCCGTATATACACACATACATACGGAATGTTGGACCGCAGAGTTTTAGTATTATACTAGACCGAGTGGGCCCGTTGGGCCCGTCCTCGTAGGGTTTCCATTGTAACCGGGAGGGGAGGAAAGGGGGAGGGTTGGGGGAGGGAAGGGGGAGGGAGGAGGGGAGGGGAGGGGGGGAGGGGGGAGGGAGAGGGGAGGGAGGGGGGTAGGGGGGAGGGAGGGGGAGAGGGGGGGATGGGTGGGGGGAGGGGAGGGGGGAAGGGAGGAGGGAAGGGGGGAGGGAGAGGGGAGGGAGGTGGGTAGGGGGGAGGGAGGGAGGGGGACCTCCCCTTTTCCCAGTACCCCTCTTTCCCCGTTGGGCCCGTCCTCGTAGGGTTTCCATTGTAACCGGGAGGAGGGGAGGGCGGGAAGGGGGAGGGAGGGAGGAGGGAGGTGTGGAGGGAGGAGGGGAGGGGAGGGAGGGGGGAGGGGAGGGAGGGGGGTAGGGGGGAGGGGGAGGGAGGGGGAGGGAGAGGGGATGGGGGAGGGGAGGGGGAAGGGGGGAGGGAGGGGGACCTCCCCTTTTCCCAGTACTCCTCTTTCCCCGTTGGGCCCATCCTCGTAGGGTTTCCATTGTAACCGGGAGGGGGGGAGGGAGGGAGGAGGGAGGTGTGGAGGGAGGTGTGGAGGGAGGAGGGGAGGGGGAGGGAGGGGGGGAGGGGAGGGGGAGGGGGGAAGAGGGGTAGGGGGGAGGGGAGGGAGGAGGGGAGGGAGGGGAACTCCCCTTTTCCCAGTACCCCTCTTTCCCCGTTGGGCCCGTCCCCGTAGGGTTTCCATTGTAACCGGGAGGGGGGGAGGGAGGGTGGAAGGAGGGGGAGAGGGGTGGAAGGGTGGAGGGAGGGGGGGAGGGAGTGGGGGAGGGTCGGATGGAGGGAAGGAGGGAGGGGTGAGTTAGGGGCTGAGTGGTGATGGAGGTTGGGATTGAGGGGGGAGAGAGTGGGGATGGAGGTGGGAAGGAGGGGGGAGGAAGAGGTTGAGGGGGAAGTGGGACCTCCCCTTTTCCCAGTACCCCTCTTTCTCCCACCACCAAGCCCCCACCGCAACGACCCCTGTTGTCCCCCTCCCCAGTCCCCATTCTCAGACCCCCCCCCCATTCTCTTGGAATAAAAAAAAAAACTTTTAAAAAAAAAGTGCTTTTTAATTGCTTGTTTTGAAACATTCGCGGTTAAGTGCTTTTTTAAAAAACATTCGCGGTTAAGTGCTGGTTTTGAAACATTCGCGGCTACTTAGTGCTTCTGTCAGTTGCTTTTCGAGGGAGGGAGTAGGGAGGTGTGGAGGGGGGGAGGGGAGGGGGAGGGAGGGGGGAGGGGAGGGGGGAAGGGGGGGAGGGAGAGGGGAGGGAAGGGGGTAGGGGGGAGGGGGAGGGGGAGGGAGGGGGGAGGGGGAAGGGGAGGGAGGGGGGAAGGGGAGGGGGAGGGAGGGGGGGAGGGAGAAGGGAGGGAGGGGGGAGTGAGGGGGGAGGGAGGGGAACCTCCCATTTTCCCAGTACCCCTCTTTCCCCATTGGGCCCGTCCTCGTAGGGTTTCCATTGTAACCGGGAGGAGGGGAGGGAGGGTGGAAGGAGGGGGGAGGGGGAGAGGGATGGAATGGTGGAGGGAGGGGGGAGGGAGTGGGGGAGGGTGGGATGGAGGGAAGGAGGGAGGGGGGGAGTTAGGGGCTGAGTGGTGAAGGAGGTTGGGATTGAGGGGGGAGGGAGGGGGGAGGGAGTGGGGATGGAGGTGAGAAGGAGGGGGGAGGAAGGGGTTGAGGGGGGAAGTGGGACCTCCCCTTTTCCCAGTACCCCTCTTTCCCCCACCACCAAGCCCCCTCCGCAACGACCCCTGTTGTCCCCCTCCCCAGTCCCCATTCTCAGACCCCCCCCCCCCCATTCTCTCTCTCCCCCAGACACACTCTCAGTGCTTTTTTCGAAACACTTGCCCCGGTGGCCCACGAGCATAGGGGCCCAATGCTGATCTGTGTATGATAAGTGACTTGCAATAAAAAAAAATACTTTAAAAAAAGATAAGTGCTTTTTAAGTGCTTGTTTTGAAACATTCACGGTCACATAGTGCTTCTCACTGCGATCTGTTAGTGGTGCTTTTCGAAACAATGTAGCACCCATCTCAAACAAGCATTGGGAGGATGGGAGGGAGGGAAGGGGAGGGAGGGAGGAGAGAGGTGTGGAGGGAGGGGGGAAGGGGAGGGGGAACGGGGGGGAGGGAGAGGGGAGGGAGGGGGGATGGGATGGGGGAAGGGGGGAGGGAGGGGGACCTCCCCTTTTCCCAGTACCCCTCTTTCCCCGTTGGGCCCGTCCTCGTAGGGTTTCCATTGTAACCGGGAGGAGGGGAGGGAGGGAGGAGGAGGTGTGGAGGGAGGAGGGGAGGGGGGGAGGGGAGGGGGAGGGAGAGGGTTAGGGGGGAGGGGGAGGGGGGAGGGGAGGGGGGAAGGGGAGGGAGGGGGACCTCCCCTTTTCCCAGTACCCCTCTTTCCCCGTTGGGCCCGTCCCCGTAGGGTTTCCTTTGTAACCAGAAGGGGGGGAGGGAGGGTGGAAGGAGGGGGGAGGGGGAGAGGGATGGAAGGGTGGAGGGAGGGGGGGAGGATGGAGGGAAGGAGGGAGGGGGGGGAGTTAGGGGAGGAGGGGTGAGGGAGGTGGGGAGGGACTTGGGGGGGAGGGGGGGAGGGAGTGGGGATGGAGGTGGGAAGGAGTGGGGAGGAAGGGGTGAGGGGGGAAGGGGGGGAGGGAGGGAATAGGGGCCCCATGCTGATCTGTGTATGTTAAGTGACTTGCACAACTTTAAAAAACTGGCAGTTGCTTTTCGCAACAATGTTGCAACAATCTCACACAAGCATTGTGACGTCACAAGCTGAAGATGTAAATTTAAAACCGAACTGATCTCTCATTGGTGCACGGGTGCCATTGTGACATCACGCACTGAAGCCCCTTCAAGAAAAGGGTTAGAAATGAAAATTTATACTTTAATATCTCTCTAGCTTTAAAAAGGTAGCTTCAATTTGAACGAAAGTACTTACAATAGTTGCCCATGTTAATGGTGAATACGGCGGTACAAAAATCGTAGCGCTTTGGTGTACCGTCTGGGAGGAGTAGGGTTTGGACCCTTCAAGAAAAGTGTTAGAAATGAAAATTTAAACTTTAATATCTCTCTAGCTTTAAAAAGGTAGCTTCAATTTGAACGAAAGTACTTACAATAGTTGCCCATGTCAATGGTGAATACGGCGGTACAAAAATCGTAGCGCTTTGGTGTACCGTCTGGGAGGAGCAGGGTTTGTAAGTTATGGACAGAAATCTTCGGAATCTTCCGTATATACATACGGAATCTTCCGTATATACATACGGAATGTTGGACCGCAGAGTTTTAGTATTATATAGATAGATAGATAGATATAGACTAGACCGAGTGGGCCCGTTGGGCCCGTCCTCGTAGGGTTTCCATTGTAACCGGGAGGATGGGAGGGAGGGAAGTGGGAGGGAGGGGGGGAGGGGAGGGTGGAGTGGAGGGGGGAGGGGAGGGGGAAGGAGGGGAGGGGGATGGGGAGGGAGAGGGGAGGGAGGGGGGTGGGGGGAGGGTCTATTTTACTTTAAAATAAACAGCGTTCTTTGTTGAAAAGGAAATAAACTTATCTATAGAGCATCAGCTTTTTTAAAATAAATAAAATCAAACTTAATGAAAATCACATTCCTCATTTTAAATAAATGTCTTTGTTATAAATGAAATCAAACAGCGGGAGAGGCGACGGCGACTACACCTCCCGGCGGTCAGCGCTGCTGGGACGGGAGGGAGGGAGGGATGAGGGAGGGAGGAGAGTGGGGAGGGAGGGGTACCTCCCCTTTTCCCAGTACTCTTCTTTCCCAAACCACCAAGCCCCCTGTTGTCCCCCTCCCCAGTCCCCATTCTCAGACCCCCCCCATTCTCTCTCCCCCAGATACACTCTTACTCTCCCCCCCCCCTTTCCCCAGCACACCCCTTTCCCCGTTGGGCCCGTCCTCGTAGGGTTTCCATTGTAACCGTGAGGCAGGGAGGGAGGGGGGAGGGAGGGAAGAGGGAGGTGTGGAGGGGGGAGGGGAGGGGGGAGGGAGAGGGGGAGGGGGAGGGAGGGAGCGTGTAAGGGGGAGGGAGGGGGACCTCCCCTTTTCCCAGTACCCCTCTTTCCCCGTTGGGCCCGTCCTCGTAGGGTTTCCATTGTAACCGGGAGGAGGGGAGGGAGGGAGGAGGGAGGTGTGGAGGGAGGAGGGGAGGGGGGAAGGGGGAGGGAGAGGGTTAGGGGGGAGGGGGAGGGGGGAGGGGAGGGGAGGGAGGGGGACCTCCCCTTTTCCCAGTACCCCTCTTTCCCCGTTGGGCCCGTCCCCGTAGGGTTTCCTTTGTAACCAGAAGGGGGGAGGGAGGGTGGAAGGAGGGGGGAGGGGGAGAGGGATGGAAGGGTGGAGGGAGGGGGGGAGGGATGGAGGGAAGGAGGGAGGGGGGGGAGTTAGGGGAGGAGGGGTGAGGGAGGTGGGGAGGGAGTTGGGGAGGAGGGGGGGAGGGAGTGGGGATGGAGGTGGGAAGGAGTGGGGAGGAAGGGGTTGAGGGGGGAAGGGGGGGGAGGGAGGGAATAGGGGCCCCATGCTGATCTGTGTATGTTAAGTGACTTGCACAACTTTAAAAAACTGGCAGTTGCCTTTCGCAACAATGTTGCAACAATCTCACACAAGCATTGTGACGTCACAAGCTGAAGATGTAAATTTAAAACCGAGCTGATCTCTCATTGGTGCACGGGTGCCATTGTGACATCACGCGCTGAAGCCCCTTCAAGAAAAGGGTTAGAAATGAAAATTAAACTTTAATATCTCTCTAGCTTTAAAAAGGTAGCTTCAATTTGAACGAAAGTACTTACAATAGTTGCCCATGTTAATGGTGAATATGGCGGTACAAAAATCGTAGCGCTTTGGTGTACCGTCAGGGAGGAGTAGGGTTTGTAAGTTATGGACAGAAACTCTTCGGAATCTTTGCGTACATACACATATACATCCATACATACGGAATGTTGGACCGCAGAGTTTTAGTAGTATATAGACTAGACCGAGTGGGCCCGTTGGGCCCGTCCTCGTAGGGTTTCCATTGTAACTGGGAGGATGGGAGGGAGGGAAGAGGGAGGGAGGGAGGAGGGAGGTGTGGAGGGAGCAGGGGAGGGGGAGGGAGGGGGGAGGGGAGGGTGGAGTGGAGGGGGGAAGGGGGGGAGGGAGGGGGACCTCCCCTTTTCCCAGTACCCCTCTTTCCCCGTTGGGCCCGTCCCCGTAGGGTTTCCATTGTAACGGGGAGGGGGAAGGGGAGGGAGGGGGTAGGGGGGAGGGGGAGGGGAGGGGGAGGGAGAGGGGAGGGGGGAGGGGAGGGGGAAGGGGGGAGGGAGGGGGATATCCCCTTTTCCCAGTACTCCTCTTTCCCCGTTGGGCCCGCCCTCGTAGGGTTTCCATTGTAACCGGGAGGGGGGGAGGGAGGGAGGAGGGAGGTGTGGAGGGAGGTGTGGAGGGAGGAGGGGAGGGGGAGGGAGGGGGGGAGGGGAGGGGGAGGGGAGGGGGAGGGGAGGGGGAGGGGGAAGAGTGGTAGGGGGGAGGGGAGGGAGGAGTGGAGGGAGGGGGAACTCCCCTTTTCCCAGTACCCCTCTTTCCCCATTGGGCCCGTCCCCGTAGGGTTTCCATTGTAACCGGGAGGGGGGGGAGGGAGGGTGGAAGGAGGGGGGAGGGGGAGAGGGGTGGAAGGGTGGAGGGAGGGGGGGAGGGAGTGGGGGAGGGTCGGATGGAGGGAAGGAGGGAGGGGTGAGTTAGGGGCTGAGTGGTGATGGAGGTTGGGATTGAGGGGGGAGAGAGTGGGGATGGAGGTGGGAAGGAGGGGGGAGGAAGAGGTTGAGGGGGAAGTGGGACCTCCCCTTTTCCCAGTACCCCTCTTTCCACCACCACCAAGCCCCCACCGCAACGACCCCTGTTGTCCCCCTACCCAGTCCCCATTCTCAGACCCCCCCCATTCTCTTGGAATAAAAAAAATGCTTTAAAAAAAAAAGTGCTTTTTAACTGCTTGTTTTGAAACATTCGCGGTTAAGTGCTTTTTAAAAAAACATTCGCGGTTAAGTGCTGGTTTTGAAACATTCGCGGCTACTTAGTGCTTCTGTCAGTTGCTTTTAGAGGGAGGGAGTAGGGAGGTGTGGAGGGGGGAGGGGAGGGGGAGGGAGGGGGGGAGGGGAGGGGGGAAGGGGGGGAGGGGAGGGGGAAGGGGGGGAGGGAGAGGGGAGGGAAGGGGGTAGGGGGAGGGGGAGGGAGGGGGGAAGGGGAGGGAGGGGGAAGGGGAGGGGGAGGGATGGGGGGGAGGGAGAAGGGAGGGAGGGGGGAGTGAGGGGGGAGGGAGGGGAACCTCCCATTTTCCCAGTACCCCTCTTTCCCCATTGGGCCCGTCCTCGTAGGGTTTCCATTGTAACCGGGAGGAGGGGAGGGAGGGTGGAAGGAGGGGGGAGGGATGGAAGGGTGGAGGGAGGGGGGAGGGATTGGGGGAGGGAGGGATGGAGGGAAGGAGGGAGGGGGGAGTTAGAGGGGAGGGAGGGGGAGGGAGTTGGGGAGGGAGGGGGGGAGGGAGTGGGGATGGAGGTGGAAAGGAGGGGGGATGAAGGGGTTGAGGGGGGAAGGGGGACCTCCCCTTTTCCCAGTACCCCTCTTTCCCCGTTGGGCCCGTCCTCGTAGGGTTTCCATTGTAACCGGGAGGAGGGGAGGGAGGGAAGGGGGAGGGAGGGAGGAGTTAGGGGAGGAGGGGTGAGGGAGGTGGGGAGGGAGTTGAGGAGGAGGGGGGGAGGGAGTGGGGATGGAGGTGGGAAGGAGTGGGGAGGAAGGGGTTGAGGGGGGAAGGGGGGGGAGGGAGGGAATAGGGGCCCCATGCTGATCTGTGTATGTTAAGTGACTGGCACAACTTTAAAAAACTGGCAGTTGCTTTTCGCAACATTATTGCAACATCTCACACAAGCATTGTGACGTCACAAGCTGAAGACCTTGAAAAAAAAGGTCAGAAAAAAAGTTATGTAAATTTAAAGTAGTAAACACCCAATAGCAGCCGCTTGTGCATCGCGAGCTGATCTCTCATTGGTGCACGGGTGCCATTGTGACATCACGCGCTGAAGTCCCTTCAAGAAAAGGGTTAGAAATGAAAAATTTAAACTTTAATATCTCTCTAGCTTTAAAAAGGTAGCTTCAATTTGAACGAAAGTACTTACAATAGTTGCCCATGTTAATGGTGAATACGGCGGTACAAAAATCGTAGCGCTTTGGTGTACCGTCTGGGAGGAGTAGGGTTTGGCCCCTTCAAGAAAAGTGTTAGAAATGAAAATTTAAACTTTAATATCTCTCTAGCTTTAAAAAGGTAGCTTCAATTTGAACGAAAGTACTTAACAATAGTTGCCCATGTTAATGGTGAATATGGCGGTACAAAAATCGTAGCGCTTTGGTGTACCGTCTGGGAGGAGTAGGGTTTGTAAGTTATGGACAGAAATCTTCGGAATCTTCCGTATATACACATATACATACGGAATGTTGGACCGCAGAGTTTTAGTAGTATATAGACTAGACCGAGTGGGCCCGTTGGGCCCGTCCTCGTAGGGTTTCCATTGTAACCGGGAGGATGGGAGGGAGGGAAGTGGGAGGGAGGGGGGGAGGGGAGGGTGGAGTGGAGGGGGGAGGGGAGGGGGAAGGAGGGGAGGGGGATGGGGAGGGAGAGGGGAGGGAGGGGGGTGGGGGGAGGGTCTATTTTACTTTAAAATAAACAGCGTTCTTTGTTGAAAAGGAAATAAACTTATCTATAGAGCATCAGCTTTTTTAAAATAAATAAAATCAAACTTAATGAAAATCACATTCCTCATTTTAAATAAATGTCTTTGTTATAAATGAAATCAAACAGCGGGAGAGGCGACGGCGACTACACCTCCCGGCGGTCAGCGCTGCTGGGACGGGAGGGAGGGAGGGATGAGGGAGGGAGGAGAGTGGGGAGGGAGGGGTACCTCCCCTTTTCCCAGTACTCTTCTTTCCCAAACCACCAAGCCCCCTGTTGTCCCCCTCCCCAGTCCCCATTCTCAGACCCCCCCATTCTCTCTCCCCCAGATACACTCTTACTCTCCCCCCCCCTTTCCCCAGCACACCCCTTTCCCCGTTGGGCCCGTCCTCGTAGGGTTTCCATTGTAACCGTGAGGCAGGGAGGGAGGGGGGAGGGAGGGAAGAGGGAGGTGTGGAGGGAGGAGGGGAGGGGGAGGGAGGGGGAGGGGGGAAGGGGGGGAGGTGGAGGGAGGGGGGAGGGAGAGGGGGAGGGGTGGGGGGAAGGGGTGAGGGTGGAAGGGGGAGGGAGGGGGACCTCCCCTTTTCCCAGTACCCCTCTTTCCCCGTTGTGCCCGTCCTCGTAAGGTTTCCATTGTAACCGGGAGGGGAGTGGGGGGGAGGGAAGGGAGGAGGGAGGTGTGGAGGGGGGAGGGGAGGGGGAGGGGGGAAGGGGCAAGGGGGAGGGAGAGGGGAGGGAGGGGGTAGGGAGGGGGGAAGGGGGGAGGGAGGGGGACCACCCGTTTTCCCAGTACCCCTCTTTCCCCGTTGGGCCCGTCGTCGTAGGGTTTCCATTGTAACCGGGAGGAGGGGAGGTAGGGAAGGGGGAGGGAGGGAGGAGGGAGGTGTGGAGGGAGGAGGGGAGGGGGAGGGAGGAGGGGAGGGGGAGGGAGGGGGAAGGGGGAGGAGGGAGAGGGGAGGGAGGGGGGTAGGGCGGAGGGAGGAGGGAGGTGTGGAGGGAGGAGGGGAGGGGGAGGGAGGGGGGAGGGGAGGGGGGAGGGAGAGGGGGAGGGGGAGGGAGGGAGCGTGTAAGGGGGAGGGAGGGGGACCTCCCCTTTTCCCAGTACCCCTCTTTCCCCGTTGGGCCCGTCCTCGTAGGGTTTCCATTGTAACCGGGAGGAGGGGAGGGAGGGAGGAGGGAGGTGTGGAGGGAGGAGGGGAGGGGGGAAGGGGGAGGGAGAGGGTTAGGGGGGAGGGGGAGGGGGGAGGGGAGGGGAGGGAGGGGGACCTCCCCTTTTCCCAGTACCCCTCTTTCCCCGTTGGGCCCGTCCCCGTAGGGTTTCCTTTGTAACCAGAAGGGGGGAGGGAGGGTGGAAGGAGGGGGGAGGGGGAGAGGGATGGAAGGGTGGAGGGAGGGGGGGAGGGATGGAGGGAAGGAGGGAGGGGGGGGAGTTAGGGGAGGAGGGGTGAGGGAGGTGGGGAGGGAGTTGGGGAGGAGGGGGGGAGGGAGTGGGGATGGAGGTGGGAAGGAGTGGGGAGGAAGGGGTTGAGGGGGGAAGGGGGGGGAGGGAGGGAATAGGGGCCCCATGCTGATCTGTGTATGTTAAGTGACTTGCACAACTTGAAAAAACTGGCAGTTGCCTTTCGCAACAATGTTGCAACAATCTCACACAAGCATTGTGACGTCACAAGCTGAAGATGTAAATTTAAAACCGAGCTGATCTCTCATTGGTGCACGGGTGCCATTGTGACATCACGCGCTGAAGCCCCTTCAAGAAAAGGGTTAGAAATGAAAATTAAACTTTAATATCTCTCTAGCTTTAAAAAGGTAGCTTCAATTTGAACGAAAGTACTTACAATAGTTGCCCATGTTAATGGTGAATATGGCGGTACAAAAATCGTAGCGCTTTGGTGTACCGTCAGGGAGGAGTAGGGTTTGTAAGTTATGGACAGAAACTCTTCGGAATCTTTGCGTACATACACATATACATCCATACATACGGAATGTTGGACCGCAGAGTTTTAGTAGTATACTAGACCGAGTGGGCCCGTTGGGCCCGTCCTCGTAGGGTTTCCATTGTAACCGGGATGGGAGGAAAGGGGGAGGGTTGGGGGAGGGAAGGGGAGGGAGGAGGGGAGGGAGGGGGGGAGGGGAGGGGGGGAGGGGGGAGGGAGAGGGGAGGGAGGGGGGTAGGGGGGAGGGAGGGGGGAGAGGGGGGGATGGGAGGGGGAGGGGGGAAGGGAGGAGGGTAGGGGGGGAGGGAGAGGGGAGGGAGGTGGGTAGGGGGGAGGGAGGGGGAAGGGGGGAGGGAGGGGGACCTCCCCTTTTCCCAGTACCCCTCTTTCCCCGTTGGGCCCGTCCCCGTAGGGTTTCCATTGTAACCGGGAGGGGGGGGGGGGAGGGAGGGTGGAAGGAGGGGGGAGGGGGAGAGGGGTGGAAGGGTGGAGGGAGGGGGGGAGGGAGTGGGGGAGGGTCGTATGGAGGGAAGGAGGGACGGGTGAGTTAGGGGCTGAGTGGTGATGGAGGTTGGGATTGAGGGGGGAGAGAGTGGGGATGGAGGTGGGAAGGAGGGGGGAGGAAGAGGTTGAGGGGGGAAGTGGGACCTCCCCTTTTCCCAGTACCCCTCTTTCCCCCACCACCAAGCCCCCACCGCAACGACCCCTGTTGTCCCCCTCCCCAGTCCCCATTCTCAGACCCCCCCCATTCTCTTGGAATAAAAAAAAATACTTTAAAAAAAATAAGTGCTTTTTAATTGCTTGTTTTGAAACATTCGCGGTTAAGTGCTTTTTTAAAAAACATTCGCGGTTAAGTGCTGGTTTTGAAACATTCGCGGCTACTTAGTGCTTCTGTCAGCTGCTTTTCGAAACAATGTTGCAACCATCTCACACAAGCATTGGGAGGATGGGAGGGAGGGAAGGGGAGGGAGGGAGGAGGGAGGTGTGGAGGGAGGAGGGGAGGGAGGGGGGAAGGGGAGGGGGGGAAGGGGGCGGGAGAGGGGGGGGAGGGGGGATGGGATGGGGAAGGGGGGAGTGAGGGGGACCTCCCCTTTTCCCAGTACCCCTCTTTCCCCGTTGGGCCCGTCCTCGTAGGGTTTCCATTGTAACCGGGAGGAGGGGAGGTAGGGAAGGGGGAGGGAGGGAGGAGGGAGGTGTGGAGGGAGGAGGGGAGGGGGAGGGAGGAGGGGAGGGGGAGGGAGGGGGAAGGGGGAGGAGGGAGAGGGGAGGGAGGGGGGTAGTGGGGAGGGAGGAGGGAGGTGTGGAGGGAGGAGGGGAGGGGGAGGGAGGGGGGAGGGGAGGGGGGAGGGAGAGGGGGAGGGGGAGGGAGGGAGCGTGTAAGGGGGAGGGAGGGGGACCTCCCCTTTTCCCAGTACCCCTCTTTCCCCGTTGGGCCCGTCCTCGTAGGGTTTCCATTGTAACCGGGAGGAGGGGAGGGAGGGAGGAGGGAGGTGTGGAGGGAGGAGGGGAGGGGGGAAGGGGGAGGGAGAGGGTTAGGGGGGAGGGGGAGAGGGGAGGGGAGGGGAGGGAGGGGGACCTCCCCTTTTCCCAGTACCCCTCTTTCCCCGTTGGGCCCGTCCCCGTAGGGTTTCCTTTGTAACCAGAAGGGGGGGAGGGAGGGTGGAAGGAGGGGGGAGGGGGAGAGGGATGGAAGGGTGGAGGGAGGGGGGGAGGGATGGAGGGAAGGAGGGAGGGGGGGTAGTTAGGGGAGGAGGGGTGAGGGAGGTGGGGAGGGAGTTGGGGAGGAGGGGGGGAGGGAGTGGGGATGGAGGTGGGAAGGAGTGGGGAGGAAGGGGTTGAGGGGGGAAGGGGGGGAGGGAGGGAATAGGGGCCCCATGCTGATCTGTGTATGTTAAGTGACTTGCACAACTTTAAAAAACTGGCAGTTGCCTTTCGCAACAATGTTGCAACAATCTCACACAAGCATTGTGACGTCACAAGCTGAAGATGTAAATTTAAAACCGAGCTGATCTCTCATTGGTGCACGGGTGCCATTGTGACATCACGCGCTGAAGCCCCTTCAAGAAAAGGGTTAGAAATGAAAATTAAACTTTAATATCTCTCTAGCTTTAAAAAGGTAGCTTCAATTTGAACGAAAGTACTTACAATAGTTGCCCATGTTAATGGTGAATATGGCGGTACAAAAATCGTAGCGCTTTGGTGTACCGTCAGGGAGGAGTAGGGTTTGTAAGTTATGGACAGAAACTCTTCGGAATCTTTGCGTACATACACATATACATCCATACATACGGAATGTTGGACCGCAGAGTTTTAGTAGTATACTAGACCGAGTGGGCCCGTTGGGCCCGTCCTCGTAGGGTTTCCATTGTAACCGGGAGGGGAGGAAAGGGGGAGGGTTGGGGGAGGGAAGGGGGAGGGAGGAGGGGAGGGAGGGGGGGAGGGGAGGGGGGGAGGGGGGAGGGAGAGGGGAGGGAGGGGGGTAGGGGGGAGGGAGGGGGAGAGGGGGGGATGGGAGGGAGGAGGGGGAAGGGAGGAGGGAAGGGGGGAGGGAGAGGGGAGGGAGGTGGGTAGGGGGGAGGGAGGGAGGGGGACCTCCCCTTTTCCCAGTACCCCTCTTTCCCCGTTGGGCCCGTCCTCGTAGGGTTTCCATTGTAACCGGGAGGAGGGGAGGGCGGGAAGGGGAGGGAGGGAGGAGGGAGGTGTGGAGGGAGGAGGGGAGGGGAGGGAGGGGGGAGGTGAGGGAGGGGGTTAGGGGGGAGGGAGGGGGAGGGAGAGGGGATGGGGGAGGGGAGGGGGAAGGGGGGAGGGAGGGGGACCTCCCCTTTTCCCAGTACTCCTCTTTCCCCGTTGGGCCCGTCCTCGTAGGGTTTCCATTGTAACCGGGAGGGGGGGAGGGAGGGAGGAGGGAGGTGTGGAGGGAGGAGGGGAGGGGGAGGGAGGGGGGGAGGGGAGGGGGAGGGGGGAAGAGGGGTAGGGGGAGGGGAGGGAGGAGGGGAGGGAGGGGAACTCCCCTTTTCCCAGTACCCCTCTTTCCCCGTTGGGCCCGTCCCCGTAGGGTTTCCATTGTAACCGGGAGGGGGGGAGGGAGGGTGGAAGGAGGGGGAGAGGGGTGGAAGGGTGGAGGGAGTGGGGGAGGGACGGATGGAGGGAAGGAGGGAGGGGTGAGTTAGGGGCTGAGTGGTGATGGAGGTTGGGATTGAGGGGGGAGAGAGTGGGGATGGAGGTGGGAAGGAGGGGGGAGGAAGAGGTTGAGGGGGGAAGTGGGACCTCCCCTTTGCCCAGTACCCCTCTTTCCCCCACCACCAAGCCCCCACCGCAACGACCCCTGTTGTCCCCCTCCCCAGTCCCCATTCTCAGACCCCCCCCATTCTCTTGGAATAAAAAAAAATACTTTAAAAAAAATAAGTGCTTTTTAATTGCTTGTTTTGAAACATTCGCGGTTAAGTGCTTTTTTAAAAAACATTCGCGGTTAAGTGCTGGTTTTGAAACATTCGCGGCTACTTAGTGCTTCTGTCAGCTGCTTTTCGAAACAATGTTGCAACCATCTCACACAAGCATTGGGAGGATGGGAGGGAGGGAAGGGGAGGGAGGGAGGAGGGAGGTGTGGAGGGAGGAGGGGAGGGAGGGGGGAAGGGGAGGGGGGGAAGGGGGCGGGAGAGGGGAGGGAGGGGGGATGGGATGGGGAAGGGGGGAGTGAGGGGGACCTCCCATTTTCCCAGTACCCCTCTTTCCCCGTTGGGCCCGTCCTCGTAGGGTTTCCATTGTAACCGGGAGGAGGGGAGGGAGGGAAGGGGGAGGGAGGGAGGAGGGAGGTGTGGAGGGAGGGGAGGGGGAGGGAGGGGGGAGGGTAGGGGGGAAGGGGGGGAGGGGGGAGGGAGAGGGGGAGGGAGGGGGGGAGGGGGGTGAGGGGGGAGGGAGAGGGGTAGGGGGGGAGGGGAGGGGGAAGGGGTGGGAGGGGGACCTCCCCTTTTCCCAGTACCCCTCTTTCCCCGTTGGGCCCGTCCTCGTAGGGTTTCCATTGTAACCGGGAGGAGGGGAGGGAGGGAAGGGGGAGGGAGGGAGGTGTGGAGGGTGGAGGGGGAGGGAGGGGGAGGGGAGGGGGGAAGGGGGGGAGGGAGGGGGGGTGGAGGTGGGAAGGAGTGGGGAGGAAGGGGTTGAGGGGGGAAGGGGGGGGAGGGGGGAATAGGGGCCCCATGCTGATCTGTGTATGTTAAGTGACTCGCACAACTTTAAAAAACTGGCAGTTGCTTTTCGCAACAATGTTGCAACCATCTCACACAAGCATTGTGACGTCACAAGCTGAAGACCTTGAAAAAAAAGGTCAGAAAAAAAATTATGTAAATTTAAAGTAGTAAACACCCAATAGCAGCCGCTTGTCCATCGCGAGCTGATCTCTCATTGGTGCACGGGTGCCATTGTGACATCACGCGCTGAAGCCCCTTCAAGAAAAGGGTTAGAAATGAAAAATTTAAACTTTAATATCTCTCTAGCTTTAAAAAGGTAGCTTCAATTTGAACGAAAGTACTTACAATAGTTGCCCATGTTAATGGTGAATACGGCGGTACAAAAATCGTAGCGCTTTGGTGTACCGTCTGGGAGGAGTAGGGTTTGGCCCCTTCAAGAAAAGTGTTAGAAATGAAAATTTAAACTTTAATATCTCTCTAGCTTTAAAAAGGTAGCTTCAATTTGAACGAAAGTACTTACAAATAGTTGCCCAGGTTAATGGTGAATACGGCGGTACAAAAATCGTAGCGCTTTGGTGTACCGTCTGGGAGGAGTAGGGTTTGTAAGTTATGGACAGAAATCTTCGGAATCTTCCGTATATACACACATACATACGGAATGTTGGACCGCAGAGTTTTAGTAGTATATAGACTAGACCGAGTGGGCCCGTTGGGCCCGTCCTCGTAGGGTTTCCATTGTAACTGGGAGGGGAGGAAAGGGGGAGGGTTGGGGGAGGGAAGGGGGAGGGAGGAGGGGAGGGAGGGGGGAGGGGAGGGGGGGAGGGAGAGGGGAGGGAGGGGGGTAGGGGGGAGGGAGGGGGGAGAGGGGGGGATGGGAGGGGGGAGGGGAGGGGGGAAGGGAGGAGGGAAGGGGGGGAGGGAGAGGGGAGGGAGGTGGGTAGGGGGGAGGGAGGGAGAGGGACCTCCCCTTTTCCCAGTACCCCTCTTTCCCCGTTGGGCCCGTCCTCGTAGGGTTTCCATTGTAACCGGGAGGAGGGGAGGGCGGGAAGGGGGAGGGAGGGAGGAGGGAGGTGTGGAGGGAGGAGGGGAGGGGAGGGAGGGGGGAGGGGAGGGAGGGGGTAGGGGGGAGGGGGAGGGAGGGGGAGGGAGAGGGGATGGGGGAGGGGAGGGGGAAGGGGGGAGGGAGGGGGGAGGGAGGGGGGAGGGAGGGGGACCTCCCCTTTTCCCAGTTCTCCTCTTTCCCCGTTGGGCCCGTCCTCGTAGGGTTTCCATTGTAACCGGGAGGGGGGGAGGGAGGGAGGAGGGAGGTGTGGAGGGAGGTGTGGAGGGAGGAGGGGAGGGGGAGGGAGGGGGGAGGGGAGGGGGAGGGGGAAGAGGGGTAGGGGGGAGGGGAGGGAGGAGGGGAGGGAGGGGAACTCCCCTTTTCCCAGTACCCCTCTTTCCCCGTTGGGCCCGTCCCCGTAGGGTTTCCATTGTAACCGGGAGGGGGGGAGGGAGGGTGGAAGGAGGGGGAGAGGGGTGGAAGGGTGGAGGGAGGGGGGGAGGGAGTGGGGGAGGGTCGGATGGAGGGAAGGAGGGAGGGGTGAGTTAGGGGCTGAGTGGTGATGGAGGTTGGGATTGAGGGGGGAGAGAGTGGGGATGGAGGTGGGAAGGAGGGGGGAGGAAGAGGTTGAGGGGGAAGTGGGACCTCCCCTTTTCCCAGTACCCCTCTTTCTCCCACCACCAAGCCCCCACCGCAACGACCCCTGTTGTCCCCCCCCCATTCTCTCTCTCCCCCAGACACACTCTCAGTGCTTTTTTCGAAACACTTGCCCCGGTGGCCCACGAGCATAGGGGCCCAATGCTGATCTGTGTATGTTAAGTGACTTGCAATAAAAAAAAATACTTTAAAAAAAGATAAGTGCTTTTTAAGTGCTTGTTTTGAAACATTCACGGTCACATAGTGCTTCTCACTGCGATCTGTTAGTGGTGCTTATCGAAACAATGTAGCACCCATTTCAAACAAGCATTGGGAGGATGGGAGGGAGGGAAGGGGAGGGAGGGAGGAGAGAGGTGTGGAGGGAGGGGGGAAGGGGTGGGGGAACGGGGGGGAGGGAGAGGGGAGGGAGGGGGGATGGGATGGGGGAAGGGGGGAGGGAGGGGGACCTCCCCTTTTCCCAGTACCCCTCTTTCCCCGTTGGGCCCGTCCTCGTAGGGTTTCCATTGTAACCGGTAGGATGGGAGGGAGGGAGGAGGAGGTGTGGAGGGAGGAGGGGAGGGGGGGAGGGGAGGGGGAGGGAGAGGGTTAGGGGGGAGGGGGAGGGGGGAGGGGAGGGGGGAAGGGGAGGGAGGGGGACCTCCCCTTTTCCCAGTACCCCTCTTTCCCCGTTGGGCCCGTCCCCGTAGGGTTTCCTTTGTAACCAGAAGGGGGGGAGGGAGGGTGGAAGAAGGGGGGAGGGGGAGAGGGATGCAAGGGTGGAGGGAGGGGGGGAGGATGGAGGGAAGGAGGGGGGGGGAGTTAGGGGAGGAGGGGTGAGGGAGGTGGGGAGGGAGTTGGGGAGGAGGGGGGGAGGGAGTGGGGATGGAGGTGGGAAGGAGTGGGGAGGAAGGGGTTGAGGGGGGAAGGGGGGGAGGGAGGGAATAGGGGCCCCATGCTGATCTGTGTATGTTAAGTGACTTGCACAACTTTAAAAAACTGGCAGTTGCTTTTCGCAACAATGTTGCAACAATCTCACACAAGCATTGTGACGTCACAAGCTGAAGATGTAAATTTAAAACCGAGCTGATCTCTCATTGGTGCACGGGTGCCATTGTGACATCACGCACTGAAGCCCCTTCAAGAAAAGGGTTAGAAATGAAAATTTATACTTTAATATCTCTCTAGCTTTAAAAAGGTAGCTTCAATTTGAACGAAAGTACTTACAATAGTTGCCCATGTTAATGGTGAATACGGCGGTACAAAAATCGTAGCGCTTTGGTGTACCGTCTGGGAGGAGTAGGGTTTGGCCCCTTCAAGAAAAGTGTTAGAAATGAAAATTTAAACTTTAATATCTCTCTAGCTTTAAAAAGGTAGCTTCAATTTGAACGAAAGTACTTACAATAGTTGCCCATGTTAATGGTGAATACGGCGGTACAAAAATCGTAGCGCTTTGGTGTACCGTCTGGGAGGAGCAGGGTTTGTAAGTTATGGACAGAAATCTTCGGAATCTTCCGTATATACATACGGAATCTTCCGTATATACATACGGAATGTTGGACCGCAGAGTTTTAGTATTATACTAGACCGAGTGGGCCCGTTGGGCCCGTCCTCGTAGGGTTTCCATTGTAACCGGGAGGGGAGGAAAGGGGGAGGGTTGGGGGAGGGAGGAGGGGAGGGAGGGGGGTAGGGGGAGGGAGGGGGGAGAGGGGGGATGGGAGGGGGGAGGGGAGGGGGGAAGGGAGGAGGGAAGGGGGGGAGGGAGAGGGGAGGGAGGTGGGTAGGGGGGAGGGAGGGAGGGGGACCTCCCCTTTTCCCAGTACCCCTCTTTCCCCGTTGGGCCCGTCCTCGTAGGGTTTCCATTGTAACCGGGAGGAGGGGAGGGCGGGAAGGGGGAGGGCGGGAGGAGGGAGGTGTGGAAGGAGGAGGGGAGGGGAGGGAGGGGGGAGGGGAGGGAGGGGGGTAGGGGGGAGGGGGAGGGAGAGGGGGAAGGGGAGGGGGGAGGGAGGGGGACCTCCCCTTTTCCCAGTACTCCTCTTTCCCCGTTGGGCCCGTCCTCGTAGGGTTTCAAGGAAGGGGGAGAGGGATGGAAGGGTGGAGGGAGGGGGGGAGGGATTGGGGAGGGAGGGATGGAGGGAGGGGGGAGTTAGGGGGGAGGGGGGGAGGGAGTTGGGGAGGGAGGAGGAGGGGAGGGAGTGGGGATGGAGGTGGGAAGGAGGGGGGATGAAGGGGTTGAGGGGGGAAGGGGGACCTCCCCTTTTCCCAGTACCCCTCTTTCCCCGTTGGGCCCGTCCTCATAGGGTTTCCATTGTAACCGGGAGGGGGGGAGGGAGGGAGGTGTGGAGGGAGGAGGGGGGCGGGAGGGAGGGTGGGAGGGGAGGGGGGAAGGGGAGGGGGGAAGGGGGTAGGGGGGAGGGGAGGGAGGGGGATCTCCTCTTTTCCCAGTACCCCTCTTTCCCCGTTGGGCCCGTCCCCGTAGGGTTTCCATTGTAACCGGGAGGGGGGGAGGGAGGGTGGAAGGAGGGGGGAGGGGGAGAGGGATGGAAGGGTGGAGGGAGGGGGGAGGGATTGGGGGAGGGTGGGATGGAGGGAAGGAGGGAGAGGGGGAGTTAGGGGCTGAGTGGTGATGGAGGTTGGGATTGAGGGGGAGAGAGTGGGGATGGAGGTGGGAAGGAGGGGGGAGGAAGAGGTTGAGGGGGAAGTGGGACCTCCCCTTTTCCCAGTACCCCTCTTTCCCCCACCACCAAGCCCCCACCGCAACGACCCCTGTTGTCCCCCTCCCCAGTCCCCATTCTCAGACCCCCCCCCCATTCTCTTGGAATAAAAAAAAATACTTTAAAAAAAATAAGTGCTTTTTAATTGCTTGTTTTGAAACATTCGCGGTTAAGTGCTTTTTAAAAAAACATTCGCGGTTAAGTGCTGGTTTTGAAACATTCGCGGCTACTTAGTGCTTCTGTCAGTTGCTTTTCGAAACAATGTTGCAACCATCTCACACAAGCATTGGGAGGATGGGAGGGAGGGAAGGGGAGGGAGGGAGGGAAGGGGAGGGAGGGAGGAGGGAGGTGTGGAGGGAGGAGGGGAGGGAGGGGGGAAGGGGAGGGGGGAAGGGGGCGGGAGAGGGGACGGAGGGGGGATGGGATGGGGAAGGGGGGAGGGAGGGGGACCTCCCCTTTTCCCAGTACCCCTCTTTCCCCGTTGGGCCCGTCCTCGTAGGGTTTCCATTGTAACCGGGAGGAGGGGAGGGAGGGAAGGGGGAGGGAGGAGGGAGGTGTGGAGGGAGGGGAGGGGGAGGGAGGGGGGAGGGGAGGGGGAAGGGGGGGGAGGGGGAGGGAGAGGGGGAGGGAGGGGGGCGGGGGGAAGGTGGGTGAGGGGGGAGGGAGAGGGGTAGGGGGGGAGGGGAGGGGAAGGGGAGGGAGGGGGACCTCCCCTTTTCCCAGTACCCCTCTTTCCCCGTTGGGCCCATCCTCGTAGGGTTTCCATTGTAACCGGGAGGAGGGGAGGGAGGGAAGGGGGAGGGAGGGAGGTGTGGAGGGTGGAGGGGGAGGGAGGGGGGAGGGGAGGGGGGAAGGGGGGGAGGGAGGGGGGGTGGAGGTGGGAAGGAGTGGGGAGGAAGGGGTTGAGGGGGGAAGGGGGGGAGGGAGGGAATAGGGGCCCCATGCTGATCTGTGTAAGTTAAGTGACTCGCACAACTTTAAAAAACTGGCAGTTGCTTTTCGCAACAATGTTGCAACATCTCACACAAGCATTGTGACGTCACAAGCTGAAGACCTTGAAAAAAAAGGTCAGAAAAAAAATCATGTAAATTTAAAGTAGTAAACACCCAATAGCAGCTGCTTGTCCATCGCGAGCTGATCTCTCATTGGTGCACGGGTGCCATTGTGACATCACGCGCTGAAGCCCCTTCAAGAAAAGGGTTAGAAATGAAAATTTAAACTTTAATATCTCTCTAGCTTTAAAAAGGTAGCTTCAATTTGAACGAAAGTACTTACAATAGTTGCCCAGGTTAATGGTGAATATGGCGGTACAAAAATCGTAGCGCTTTGGTGTACCGTCAGGGAGGAGTAGGGTTTGTAAGTTATGGACAGAAACTCTTCGGAATCTTTGCGTACATACACATATACATCCATACATACGGAATGTTGGACCGCAGAGTTTTAGTAGTATATAGACTAGACCGAGTGGGCCCGTTGGGCCCGTCCTCGTAGGGTTTCCATTGTAACCGGGATGGGAGGAAAAGGGGAGGGTTGGGGGAGGGAAGGGGGAGGGAGGAGGGGAGGGAGGGGGGGAGGGGAGGGGGGGAGGGGCGAGGGAGAGGGGAGGGAGGGGGTAGGGGGGAGGGAGGGGGGAGAGGGGGGGATGGGAGGGGGGAGGGGGGAAGGGAGGAGGGTAGGGGGGGAGGGAGAGGGGAGGGAGGTGGGTAGGGGGGAGGGAGGGAGGGGGACCTCCCCTTTTCCCAGTACCCCTCTTTCCCCGTTGTGCCCGTCCTCGTAGGGTTTCCATTGTAACCGGGAGGAGGGGAGGGCGGGAAGGGGGAGGGAGGGAGGAGGGAGGTGTGGAGGGAGGAGGGGAGGGGAGGGAGGGGGGAGGGGAGGGAGGGGGGTAGGGGGGAGGGGGAGGGAGGGGGAGGGAGGGGGAGGGAGAGGGGAGGGGAGGGGGAAGGGGGGAGGGAGGGGGGAGGGAGGGGGGAGGGAGGGGGGAGGGAGGGGGACCTCCCCTTTTCCCAGTACCCCTCTTTCCCCGTTGGGCCCGTCCCCGTAGGGTTTCCATTGTAACCGGGTGGGGGGGAGGGAGGGTGGAAGGAGGGGGGAGGGGGAGAGGGGTGGAAGGGTGGAGGGAGGGGGGGAGGGAGTGGGGGAGGGTCGGATGGAGGGAAGGAGGGACGGGTGAGTTAGGGGCTGAGTGGTGATGGAGGTTGGGATTGAGGGGGGAGAGAGTGGGGATGGAGGTGGGAAGGAGGGGGGAGGAAGAGGTTGAGGGGGGAAGTGGGACCTCCCCTTTTCCCAGTACCCCTCTTTCCCCCACCACCAAGCCCCCACCGCAACGACCCCTGTTGTCCCCCTCCCCAGTCCCCATTCTCAGACCCCCCCCATTCTCTTGGAATAAAAAAAAATACTTTAAAAAAAATAAGTGCTTTTTAATTGCTTGTTTTGAAACATTCGCGGTTAAGTGCTTTTTTAAAAAACATTCGCGGTTAAGTGCTGGTTTTGAAACATTCGCGGCTACTTAGTGCTTCTGTCAGCTGCTTTTCGAAACAATGTTGCAACCATCTCACACAAGCATTGGGAGGATGGGAGGGAGGGAAGGGGAGGGAGGGAGGAGGGAGGTGTGGAGGGAGGAGGGGAGGGAGGGGGGAAGGGGAGGGGGGAAGGGGGCGGGAGAGGGGAGGGAGGGGGGATGGGATGGGGAAGGGGGGAGTGAGGGGGACCTCCCCTTTTCCCAGTACCCCTCTTTCCCCGTTGGGCCCGTCCTCGTAGGGTTTCCATTGTAACCGGGAGGAGGGGAGGGAGGGAAGGGGGAGGGAGGGAGGAGGGAGGTGTGGAGGGAGGGGAGGGGGAGGGAGGGGGGAGGGGAGGGGGGAAGGGGGGGAGGGGGGATGGAGAGGGGGAGGGAGGGGGGGAGGGGGGAGGGAGAGGGGTAGGGGGGGAGGGGAGGGGGAAGGGGAGGGAGGGGGACCTCCCCTTTTCCCAGTACCCCTCTTTCCCCGTTGGGCCCGTCCTCGTAGGGTTTCCATTGTAACCGGGAGGAGGGGAGGGAGGGAAGGGGGAGGGAGGGAGGTGTGGAGGGTGGAGGGGGAGGGAGGGGGGAGGGGAGGGGGGAAGGGGGGGAGGGAGGGGGGGTGGAGGTGGGAAGGAATGGGGAGGAAGGGGTTGAAGGGGGAAGGGGGGGGAGGGAGGGAATAGGGGCCCCATGCTGATCTGTGTATGTTAAGTGACTCGCACAACTTTAAAAAACTGGCAGTTGCTTTTCGCAACAATGTTGCAACCATCTCACACAAGCATTGTGACGTCACAAGCTGAAGACCTTGAAAAAAAAGGTCAGAAAAAAAATTATGTAAATTTAAAGTAGTAAACACCCAATAGCAGCCGCTTGTCCATCGCGAGCTGATCTCTCATTGGTGCACGGGTGCCATTGTGACATCACGCGCTGAAGCCCCTTCAAGAAAAGGGTTAGAAATGAAAAATTTAAACTTTAATATCTCTCTAGCTTTAAAAAGGTAGCTTCAATTTGAACGAAAGTACTTACAATAGTTGCCCATGTTAATGGTGAATACGGCGGTACAAAAATCGTAGCGCTTTGGTGTACCGTCTGGGAGGAGTAGGGTTTGGCCCCTTCAAGAAAAGTGTTAGAAATGAAAATTTAAACTTTAATATCTCTCTAGCTTTAAAAAGGTAGCTTCAATTTGAACGAATTGAATATGGCGGTACAAAAATCGTAGCGCTTTGGTGTACCGTCTGGGAGGAGCAGGGTTTGTAAGTTATGGACAGAAATCTTCGGAATCTTCCGTATATACACACATACATACGGAATGTTGGACCGCAGAGTTTTAGTAGTATACTAGACCGAGTGGGCCCGTTGGGCCCGTCCTCGTAGGGTTTCCATTGTAACTGGGAGGATGGGAGGGAGGGAAGAGGGAGGGAGGGAGGAGGGAGGTGTGGAGGGAGCAGGGGAGGGGGAGGGAGGGGGGAGGGGAGGGTGGAGTGGAGGGGGGAAGGGGGGGAGGGAGGGGGACCTCCCCTTTTCCCAGTACCCCTCTTTCCCCGTTGGGCCCGTCCCCGTAGGGTTTCCATTGTAACGGGAGGGGGAAGGGGAGGGAGGGGGTAGGGGGGAGGGGGAGGGAGGGGGAGGGAGAGGGGAGGGGGGAGGGGAGGGGGAAGGGGGGAGGGAGGGGGATCTCCCCTTTTCCCAGTACTCCTCTTTCCCCGTTGGGCCCGCCCTCGTAGGGTTTCCATTGTAACCGGGAGGGGGGGAGGGAGGGAGGAGGGAGGTGTGGAGGGAGGTGTGGAGGGAGGAGGGGAGGGGGAGGGAGGGGGGGAGGGGAGGGGGAGGGGAGGGGGAGGGGAGGGGGAGGGGGAAGAGTGGTAGGGGGGAGGGGAGGGAGGAGTGGAGGGAGGGGGAACTCCCCTTTTCCCAGTACCCCTCTTTCCCCATTGGGCCCGTCCCCGTAGGGTTTCCATTGTAACCGGGAGGGGGGGAGGGAGGGTGGAAGGAGGGGGGAGGGGGAGAGGGGTGGAAGGGTGGAGGGAGGGGGGGAGGGAGTGGGGGAGGGTCGGATGGAGGGAAGGAGGGAGGGGTGAGTTAGGGGCTGAGTGGTGATGGAGGTTGGGATTGAGGGGGGAGAGAGTGGGGATGGAGGTGGGAAGGAGGGGGGAGGAAGAGGTTGAGGGGGAAGTGGGACCTCCCCTTTTCCCAGTACCCCTCTTTCCACCACCACCAAGCCCCCACCGCAACGACCCCTGTTGTCCCCCTACCCAGTCCCCATTCTCAGACCCCCCCCATTCTCTTGGAATAAAAAAAATGCTTTAAAAAAAAAAGTGCTTTTTAATTGCTTGTTTTGAAACATTCGCGGTTAAGTGCTTTTTAAAAAAACATTCGCGGTTAAGTGCTGGTTTTGAAACATTCGCGGCTACTTAGTGCTTCTGTCAGTTGCTTTTAGAGGGAGGGAGTAGGGAGGTGTGGAGGGGGGAGGGGAGGGGGAGGGAGGGGGGGAGGGGAGGGGGGAAGGGGGGGAGGGGAGGGGGGAAGGGGGGGAGGGAGAGGGGAGGGAAGGGGGTAGGGGGAGGGGGAGGGAGGGGGGAAGGGGAGGGAGGGGGAAGGGGAGGGGGAGGGATGGGGGGGAGGGAGAAGGGAGGGAGGGGGGAGTGAGGGGGGAGGGAGGGGAACCTCCCATTTTCCCAGTACCCCTCTTTCCCCATTGGGCCCGTCCTCGTAGGGTTTCCATTGTAACCGGGAGGAGGGGAGGGAGGGTGGAAGGAGGGGGGAGGGATGGAAGGGTGGAGGGAGGGGGGAGGGATTGGGGGAGGGAGGGATGGAGGGAAGGAGGGAGGGGGGAGTTAGAGGGGAGGGAGGGGGAGGGAGTTGGGGAGGGAGGGGGGGAGGGAGTGGGGATGGAGGTGGAAAGGAGGGGGGATGAAGGGGTTGAGGGGGGAAGGGGGACCTCCCCTTTTCCCAGTACCCCTCTTTCCCCGTTGGGCCCGTCCTCGTAGGGTTTCCATTGTAACCGGGAGGAGGGGAGGGAGGGAAGGGGGAGGGAGGGAGGAGTTAGGGGAGGAGGGGTGAGGGAGGTGGGGAGGGAGTTGAGGAGGAGGGGGGGAGGGAGTGGGGATGGAGGTGGGAAGGAGTGGGGAGGAAGGGGTTGAGGGGGGAAGGGGGGGGAGGGAGGGAATAGGGGCCCCATGCTGATCTGTGTATGTTAAGTGACTGGCACAACTTTAAAAAACTGGCAGTTGCTTTTCGCAACATTATTGCAACATCTCACACAAGCATTGTGACGTCACAAGCTGAAGACCTTGAAAAAAAAGGTCAGAAAAAAAGTTATGTAAATTTAAAGTAGTAAACACCCAATAGCAGCCGCTTGTGCATCGCGAGCTGATCTCTCATTGGTGCACGGGTGCCATTGTGACATCACGCGCTGAAGTCCCTTCAAGAAAAGGGTTAGAAATGAAAAATTTAAACTTTAATATCTCTCTAGCTTTAAAAAGGTAGCTTCAATTTGAACGAAAGTACTTACAATAGTTGCCCATGTTAATGGTGAATACGGCGGTACAAAAATCGTAGCGCTTTGGTGTACCGTCTGGGAGGAGTAGGGTTTGGCCCCTTCAAGAAAAGTGTTAGAAATGAAAATTTAAACTTTAATATCTCTCTAGCTTTAAAAAGGTAGCTTCAATTTGAACGAAAGTACTTAACAATAGTTGCCCATGTTAATGGTGAATATGGCGGTACAAAAATCGTAGCGCTTTGGTGTACCGTCTGGGAGGAGTAGGGTTTGTAAGTTATGGACAGAAATCTTCGGAATCTTCCGTATATACACATATACATACGGAATGTTGGACCGCAGAGTTTTAGTAGTATATAGATAGATAGATAGACTAGACCGAGTGGGCCCGTTGGGCCCGTCCTCGTAGGGTTTCCATTGTAACCGGGAGGGGAGGAAAGGGGGAGGGTTGGGGGAGGGAAGGGGGAGGGAGGAGGGGAGGGAGGGGGGAGGGGGGAGGGAGAGGGGAGGGAGGGGGGTAGGGGGGAGGGAGGGGGGAGAGGGGGGGATGGGAGGGGGGAGGGGAAGGGGGAAGGGAGGAGGGAAGGGGGGGAGGGAGAGGGGAGGGAGGTGGGTAGGGGGGAGGGAGGGAGGGGGACCTCCCCTTTTCCCAGTACCCCTCTTTCCCCGTTGGGCCCGTCCTCGTAGGGTTTCCATTGTAACCGGGAGGAGGGGAGGGCGGGAAGGGGGAGGGAGGGAGGAGGGAGGTGTGGAGGGAGGAGGGGAGGGGAGGGAGGGGGGAGGGGAGGGAGGGGGTTAGGGGGGAGGGGGAGGGAGGGGGAGGGAGAGGGGATGGGGGAGGGGAGGGGGAAGGGGGGAGGGAGGGGGACCTCCCCTTTTCCCAGTACTCCTCTTTCCCCGTTGGGCCCGTCCTCGTAGGGTTTCCATTGTAACCGGGAGGGGGGGAGGGAGGGAGGAGGGAGGTGTGGAGGGAGGTGTGGAGGGAGGAGGGGAGGGGGAGGGAGGGGGGGAGGGGAGGGGGAGGGGGGAAGAGGGGTAGGGGGGAGGGGAGGAAGGAGGGGAGGGAGGGGAACTCCCCTTTTCCCAGTACCCCTCTTTCCCCGTTGGGCCCGTCCCCGTAGGGTTTCCATTGTAACCGGGAGGGGGGGAGGGAGGGTGGAAGGAGGGGGAGAGGGGTGGAAGGGTGGAGGGAGTGGGGGAGGGTCGGATGGAGGGAAGGAGGGAGGGGTGAGTTAGGGGCTGAGTGGTGATGGAGGTTGGGATTGAGGGGGGAGAGAGTGGGGATGGAGGTGGGAAGGAGGGGGGAGGAAGAGGTTGAGGGGGAAGTGGGACCTCCCCTTTTCCCAGTACCCCTCCTTCCCCCACCACCAAGCCCCCACCGCAACGACCCCTGTTGTCCCCCTACCCAGTCCCCATTCTCAGACCCCCCCCATTCTCTTGGAATAAAAAAAAATACTTAAAAAAAAAAAGTGCTTTTTAATTGCTTGTTTTGAAACATTCGCGGTTAAGTGCTTTTTTAAAAAACATTCGCGGTTAAGTGCTGGTTTTGAAACATTCGCGGCTACTTAGTGCTTCTGTCAGTTGCTTTTCGAAACAATGTTGCAACCATCTCACACAAGCATTGGGAGGATGGGAGGGAGGGAAGGGGAGGGAGGGAGGTGTGGAGGGAGGAGGGGAGGGAGGGGGGAAGGGGAGGGGGGGAAGGGGGCGGGAGAGGGGAGGGAGGGGGGATGGGATGGGGAAGGGGGGAGTGAGGGGGACCTCCCCTTTTCCCAGTACCCCTCTTTCCCCGTTGGGCCCGTCCTCGTAGGGTTTCCATTGTAACCGGGAGGAGGGGAGGGAGGGAAGGGGGAGGGAGGGAGGAGGGAGGTGTGGAGGGAGGGGAGGGGGAGGGAGGGGGGAGGGGAGGGGGGAAGGGGGGGAGGGGGGAGGGAGAGGGGGAGGGTGGGGGGGAGGGGGGTGAGGGGGGATGGAGAGGGGTAGGGGGGGGAGGGGAGGGGGAAGGGGAGGGAGGGGGACCTCCCCTTTTCCCAGTACCCCTCTTTCCCCGTTGGGCCCGTCCTCGTAGGGTTTCCATTGTAACCGGGAGGAGGGGAGGGAGGGAAGGGGGAGGGAGGGAGGTGTGGAGGGTGGAGGGGGAGGGAGGGGGGAGGGGAGGGGGGAAGGTGGGGAGGGAGGGGGGGTGGAGGTGGGAAGGAGTGGGGAGGAAGGGGTTGAGGGGGGAAGGGGGGGGAGGGAGGGAATAGGGGCCCCATGCTGATCTGTGTATGTTAAGTGACTCGCACAACTTTAAAAAACTGGCAGTTGCTTTTCGCAACAATGTTGCAACCATCTCACACAAGCATTGTGACGTCACAAGCTGAAGACCCTGAAAAAAAAGGTCAGAAAAAAAATTATGTAAATTTAAAGTAGTAAACACCCAATAGCAGCCGCTTGTCCATCGCGAGCTGATCTCTCATTGGTGCACGGGTGCCATTGTGACATCACGCGCTGAAGCCCCTTCAAGAAAAGGGTTAGAAATGAAAAATTTAAACTTTAATATCTCTCTAGCTTTAAAAAGGTAGCTTCAATTTGAACGAAAGTACTTACAATAGTTGCCCATGTTAATGGTGAATACGGCGGTACAAAAATCGTAGCGCTTTGGTGTACCGTCTGGGAGGAGTAGGGTTTGGCCCCTTCAAGAAAAGTGTTAGAAATGAAAATTTAAACTTTAATATCTCTCTAGCTTTAAAAAGGTAGCTTCAATTTGAACGAAAGTACTTACAAATAGTTGCCCATGTTAATGGTGAATACGGCGGTACAAAAATCGTAGCGCTTTGGTGTACCGTCTGGGAGGAGTAGGGTTTGTAAGTTATGGACAGAAATCTTCGGAATCTTCCGTATATACACACGGAATCTTCCGTATATACATACGGAATGTTGGACCGCAGAGTTTTAGTATTATATACTAGACCGAGTGGGCCCGTTGGGCCCGTCCTCGTAGGGTTTCCATTGTAACCGGGAGGATGGGAGGGAGGGAAGTGGGAGGGAGGGGGGGAGGGGAGGGTGGAGTGGAGGGGGGAGGGGAGGGGGAAGGAGGGGAGGGGGATGAGGAGGGAGAGGGGAGGGAGGGGGGTGGGGGGAGGGTCTATTTTACTTTAAAATAAACAGCGTTCTTTGTTGAAAAGGAAATAAACTTATCTATAGAGCATCAGCTTTTTTAAAATAAATAAAATCAAACTTAATGAAAATCACATTCCTCATTTTAAATAAATGTCTTTGTTATAAATGAAATCAAACAGCGGGAGAGGCGACGGCGACTACACCTCCCGGCGGTCAGCGCTGCTGGGACGGGAGGGAGGGAGGGATGAGGGAGGGATGAGGGAGGGAGGAGAGTGGGGAGGGAGGGGTACCTCCCCTTTTCCCAGTACTCTTCTTTCCCAAACCACCAAGCCCCCTGTTGTCCCCCTCCCCAGTCCCCATTCTCAGACCCCCCCATTCTCTCTCCCCCAGATACACTCTTACTCTCCCCCCCCTTTCCCCAGCACACCCCTTTCCCCGTTGGGCCCGTCCTCGTAGGGTTTCCATTGTAACCGTGAGGCAGGGAGGGAGGGGGGAGGGAGGGAAGAGGGAGGTGTGGAGGGAGGAGGGGAGGGGGAGGGAGGGGGAGGGGGAAGGGGGGGAGGTGGAGGGAGGGGGGAGGGAGAGGGGGAGGGGTGGGGGGAAGGGGTGAGGGTGGAAGGGGGAGGGAGGGGGACCTCCCCTTTTCCCAGTACCCCTCTTTCCCCGTTGTGCCCGTCCTCGTAAGGTTTCCATTGTAACCGGGAGGGGAGTGGGGGGGAGGGAAGGGAGGAGGGAGGTGTGGAGGGGGGAGGGGAGGGGGAGGGGGGAAGGGGCAAGGGAGAGGGAGAGGGGAGGGAGGGGGTAGGGAGGGGGGAAGGGGGGAGGGAGGGGGACCACCCGTTTTCCCAGTACCCCTCTTTCCCCGTTGGGCCCGTCGTCGTAGGGTTTCCATTGTAACCGGGAGGAGGGGAGGTAGGGAAGGGGGAGGGAGGGAGGAGGGAGGTGTGGAGGGAGGAGGGGAGGGGGAGGGAGGAGGGGAGGGGGAGGGAGGGGGAAGGGGGAGGAGGGAGAGGGGAGGGAGGGGGGTAGGGGGAGGGAGGAGGGAGGTGTGGAGGGAGGAGGGGAGGGGGAGGGAGGGGGGAGGGGAGGGGGGAGGGAGAGGGGGAGGGGGAGGGAGGGAGCGTGTAAGGGGGAGGGAGGGGGACCTCCCCTTTTCCCAGTACCCCTCTTTCCCCGTTGGGCCCGTCCTCGTAGGGTTTCCATTGTAACCGGGAGGAGGGGAGGGAGGGAGGAGGGAGGTGTGGAGGGAGGAGGGGAGGGGGGAAGGGGGAGGGAGAGGGTTAGGTGGGAGGGGGAGGGGGGAGGGGAGGGGAGGGAGGGGGACCTCCCCTTTTCCCAGTACCCCTCTTTCCCCGTTGGGCCCGTCCCCGTAGGGTTTCCTTTGTAACCAGAAGGGGGGAGGGAGGGTGGAAGGAGGGGGGAGGGGGAGAGGGATGGAAGGGTGGAGGGAGGGGGGGAGGGATGGAGGGAAGGAGGGAGGGGGGGGAGTTAGGGGAGGAGGGGTGAGGGAGGTGGGGAGGGAGTTGGGGAGGAGGGGGGGAGGGAGTGGGGATGGAGGTGGGAAGGAGTGGGGAGGAAGGGGTTGAGGGGGGAAGGGGGGGAGGGAGGGAATAGGGGCCCCATGCTGATCTGTGTATGTTAAGTGACTTGCACAACTTTAAAAAACTGGCAGTTGCCTTTCGCAACAATGTTGCAACAATCTCACACAAGCATTGTGACGTCACAAGCTGAAGATGTAAATTTAAAACCGAGCTGATCTCTCATTGGTGCACGGGTGCCATTGTGACATCACGCGCTGAAGCCCCTTCAAGAAAAGGGTTAGAAATGAAAATTAAACTTTAATATCTCTCTAGCTTTAAAAAGGTAGCTTCAATTTGAACGAAAGTACTTACAATAGTTGCCCATGTTAATGGTGAATATGGCGGTACAAAAATCGTAGCGCTTTGGTGTACCGTCAGGGAGGAGTAGGGTTTGTAAGTTATGGACAGAAACTCTTCGGAATCTTTGCGTACATACACATATACATCCATACATACGGAATGTTGGACCGCAGAGTTTTAGTAGTATACTAGACCGAGTGGGCCCGTTGGGCCCGTCCTCGTAGGGTTTCCATTGTAACCGGGAGGATGGGAGGGAGGGAAGTGGGAGGGAGGGGGGGAGGGGAGGGTGGAGTGGAGGGGGGAGGGGAGGGGGAAGGAGGGGAGGGGGATGGGGAGGGAGAGGGGAGGGAGGGGGGTGGGGGGAGGGTCTATTTTACTTTAAAATAAACAGCGTTCTTTGTTGAAAAGGAAATAAACTTATCTATAGAGCATCAGCTTTTTTAAAATAAATAAAATCAAACTTAATGAAAATCACATTCCTCATTTTAAATAAATGTCTTTGTTATAAATGAAATCAAACAGCGGGAGAGGCGACGGCGACTACACCTCCCGGCGGTCAGCGCTGCTGGGACGGGAGGGAGGGAGGGATGAGGGAGGGAGGAGAGTGGGGAGGGAGGGGTACCTCCCCTTTTCCCAGTACTCTTCTTTCCCAAACCACCAAGCCCCCTGTTGTCCCCCTCCCCAGTCCCCATTCTCAGACCCCCCCATTCTCTCTCCCCCAGATACACTCTTACTCTCCCCCCCCCTTTCCCCAGCACACCCCTTTCCCCGTTGGGCCCGTCCTCGTAGGGTTTCCATTGTAACCGTGAGGCAGGGAGGGAGGGGGGAGGGAGGGAAGAGGGAGGTGTGGAGGGAGGAGGGGAGGGGGAGGGAGGGGGAGGGGGGAAGGGGGGGAGGGGGAGGGAGAGGGGGAGGGGTGGGGGGAAGGGGTGAGGGTGGAAGGGGGAGGGAGGGGGACCTCCCCTTTTCCCAGTACCCCTCTTTCCCCGTTGTGCCCGTCCTCGTAAGGTTTCCATTGTAACCGGGAGGGGAGTGGGGGGGAGGGAAGGGAGGAGGGAGGTGTGGAGGGGGGAGGGGAGGGGGAGGGGGGAAGGGGCAAGGGGGAGGGAGAGGGGAGGGAGGGGGTAGGGAGGGGGGAAGGGGGGAGGGAGGGGGACCACCCGTTTTCCCAGTACCCCTCTTTCCCCGTTGGGCCCGTCGTCGTAGGGTTTCCATTGTAACCGGGAGGAGGGGAGGTAGGGAAGGGGGAGGGAGGGAGGAGGGAGGTGTGGAGGGAGGAGGGGAGGGGGAGGGAGGAGGGGAGGGGGAGGGAGGGGGAAGGGGGAGGAGGGAGAGGGGAGGGAGGGGGGTAGGGGGGAGGGAGGAGGGAGGTGTGGAGGGAGGAGGGGAGGGGGAGGGAGGGGGGAGGGGAGGGGGGAGGGAGAGGGGGAGGGGGAGGGAGGGAGCGTGTAAGGGGGAGGGAGGGGGACCTCCCCTTTTCCCAGTACCCCTCTTTCCCCGTTGGGCCCGTCCTCGTAGGGTTTCCATTGTAACCGGGAGGAGGGGAGGGAGGGAGGAGGGAGGTGTGGAGGGAGGAGGGGAGGGGGGAAGGGGGAGGGAGAGGGTTAGGGGGGAGGGGGAGGGGGGAGGGGAGGGGAGGGAGGGGGACCTCCCCTTTTCCCAGTACCCCTCTTTCCCCGTTGGGCCCGTCCCCGTAGGGTTTCCTTTGTAACCAGAAGGGGGGGAGGGAGGGTGGAAGGAGGGGGTAGGGGGAGAGGGATGGAAGGGTGGAGGGAGGGGGGGAGGATGGAGGGAAGGAGGGAGGGGGGGGAGTTAGGGGAGGAGGGGTGAGGGAGGTGGGGAGGGATTTGGGGAGGAGGGGGGGAGGGAGTGGGGATGGAGGTGGGAAGGAGTGGGGAGGAAGGGGTGAGGGGGGAAGGGGGGGAGGGAGGGAATAGGGGCCCCATGCTGATCTGTGTATGTTAAGTGACTTGCACAACTTTAAAAAACTGGCAGTTGCTTTTCGCAACAATGTTGCAACAATCTCACACAAGCATTGTGACGTCACAAGCTGAAGATGTAAATTTAAAACCGAGCTGATCTCTCATTGGTGCACGGGTGCCATTGTGACATCACGCACTGAAGCCCCTTCAAGAAAAGGGTTAGAAATGAAAATTTATACTTTAATATCTCTCTAGCTTTAAAAAGGTAGCTTCAATTTGAACGAAAGTACTTACAATAGTTGCCCATGTTAATGGTGAATACGGCGGTACAAAAATCGTAGCGCTTTGGTGTACCGTCTGGGAGGAGTAGGGTTTGGACCCTTCAAGAAAAGTGTTAGAAATGAAAATTTAAACTTTAATATCTCTCTAGCTTTAAAAAGGTAGCTTCAATTTGAACGAAAGTACTTACAACAGTTGCCCACGTCAATGGTGAATACGGCGGTACAAAAATCGTAGCGCTTTGGTGTACCGTCTGGGAGGAGCAGGGTTTGTAAGTTATGGACAGAAATCTTCGGAATCTTCCGTATATACATACGGAATCTTCCGTATATACATACGGAATGTTGGACCGCAGAGTTTTAGTATTATACAGATAGACTAGACCGAGTGGGCCCGTTGGGCCCGTCCTCGTAGGGTTTCCATTGTAACCGGGAGGGGAGGAAAGGGGGAGGGTTGGGGGAGGGAAGGGGGAGGGAGGAGGGGAGGGAGGGGGGAGGGGGGAGGGAGAGGGGAGGGAGGGGGGTAGGGGGGAGGGAGGGGGGAGAGGGGGGGATGGGAGGGGGGAGGGGAGGGGGGAAGGGAGGAGGGAAGGGGGGGAGGGAGAGGGGAGGGAGGTGGGTAGGGGGGAGGGAGGGAGGGGGACCTCCCCTTTTCCCAGTACCCCTCTTTCCCCGTTGGGCCCGTCCTCGTAGGGTTTCCATTGTAACCGGGAGGAGGGGAGGGCGGGAAGGGGGAGGGAGGGAGGAGGGAGGTGTGGAGGGAGGAGGGGAGGGGAGGGAGGGGGGAGGGGAGGGAGGGGGGTAGGGGGGAGGGGGAGGGAGGGGGAGGGAGAGGGGATGGGGGAGGGGAGGGGGAAGGGGGGAGGGAGGGGGACCTCCCCTTTTCCCAGTACTCCTCTTTCCCCGTTGGGCCCGTCCTCGTAGGGTTTCCATTGTAACCGGGAGGGGGGGAGGGAGGGAGGAGGGAGGTGTGGAGGGAGGTGTGGAGGGAGGAGGGGAGGGGGAGGGAGGGGGGGAGGGGGAGGGAGGGGGGGGAAGAGGGGTAGGGGGGAGGGGAGGGAGGAGGGGAGGGAGGGGAACTCCCCTTTTCCCAGTACCCCTCTTTCCCCGTTGGGCCCGTCCCCGTAGGGTTTCCATTGTAACCGGGAAGGGGGGAGGGAGGGTGGAAGGAGGGGGAGAGGGGTGGAAGGGTGGAGGGAGTGGGGGAGGGTCGGATGGAGGGAAGGAGGGAGGGGTGAGTTAGGGGCTGAGCGGTGATGGAGGTTGGGATTGAGGGGGGAGAGAGTGGGGTTTGAGGTGGGAAGGAGGGGGGAGGAAGAGGTTGAGGGGGAAGTGGGACCTCCCCTTTTCCCAGTACCCCTCTTTCCCCCACCACCAAGCCCCCACCGCAACGACCCCTGTTGTCCCCCTACCCAGTCCCCATTCTCAGACCCCCCCCATTCTCTTGGAATAAAAAAAAATACTATAAAAAAAAAAGTGCTTTTTAATTGCTTGTTTTGAAACATTCGCGGTTAAGTGCTTTTTTAAAAAACATTCGCGGTTAAGTGCTGGTTTTGAAACATTCGCGGCTACTTAGTGCTTCTGTCAGCTGCTTTTCGAAACAATGTTGCAACCATCTCACACAAGCATTGGGAGGATGGGAGGGAGGGAAGGGGAGGGAGGGAGGAGGGAGGTGTGGAGGGAGGAGGGGAGGGAGGGGGGAAGGGGAGGGGGGGAAGGGGGCGGGAGAGGGGAGGGAGGGGGGATGGGATGGGGAAGGGGGGAGTGAGGGGGACCTCCCCTTTTCCCAGTACCCCTCTTTCCCCGTTGGGCCCGTCCTCGTAGGGTTTCCATTGTAACCGGGAGGAGGGGAGGGAGGGAAGGGGGAGGGAGGGAGGAGGGAGGTGTGGAGGGAGGGGAGGGGGAGGGAGGGGGGAGGGGAGGGGGGAAGGGGTGGGAGGGGGGAGGGAGAGGGGGAGGGAGGGGGGGAGGGGGGAGGGAGAGTGGTAGGGGGGGAGGGGAGGGGGAAGGGGAGGGAGGGGGACCTCCCCTTTTCCCAGTAACCCTCTTTCCCCGTTGGGCCCGTCCTCGTAGGGTTTCCATTGTAACCGGGAGGAGGGGAGGGAGGGAAGGGGGAGGGAGGGAGGTGTGGAGGGGGAGGGAGGGGGGAGGGGAGGGGGGAAGGGGGGGAGGGAGGGGGGGTGGAGGTGGGAAGGAGTGGGGAGGAAGGGGTTGAGGGGGGAAGGGGGGGGGAGGGAGGGAATAGGGGCCCCATGCTGATCTGTGTATGTTAAGTGACTCGCACAACTTTAAAAAACTGGCAGTTGCTTTTCGCAACAATGTTGCAACCATCTCACACAAGCATTGTGACGTCACAAGCTGAAGACCTTGAAAAAAAAGGTCAGAAAAAAAATTATGTAAATTTAAAGTAGTAAACACCCAATAGCAGCCGCTTGTCCATCGCGAGCTGATCTCTCATTGGTGCACGGGTGCCATTGTGACATCACGCGCTGAAGCCCCTTCAAGAAAAGGGTTAGAAATGAAAAATTTAAACTTTAATATCTCTCTAGCTTTAAAAAGGTAGCTTCAATTTGAACGAAAGTACTTACAATAGTTGCCCATGTTAATGGTGAATACGGCGGTACAAAAATCGTAGCGCTTTGGTGTACCGTCTGGGAGGAGTAGGGTTTGGCCCCTTCAAGAAAAGTGTTAGAAATGAAAATTTAAACTTTAATATCTCTCTAGCTTTAAAAAGGTAGCTTCAATTTGAACGAAAGTACTTACAATAGTTGCCCAGGTTAATGGTGAATATGGCGGTACAAAAATCGTAGCGCTTTGGTGTACCGTCTGGGAGGAGCAGGGTTTGTAAGTTATGGACAGAAATCTTCGGAATCTTCCGTATATACACACATACATACGGAATGTTGGACCGCAGAGTTTTAGTAGTATACTAGACCGAGTGGGCCCGTTGGGCCCGTCCTCGTAGGGTTTCCATTGTAACCGGGATGGGAGGAAAGGGGGAGGGTTGGGGGAGGGAAGGGGGAGGGAGGAGGGGAGGGAGGGGGGGAGGGGAGGGGGGAGGGGGGAGGGAGAGGGGAGGGAGGGGGGTAGGGGGGAGGGAGGGGGGAGAGGGGGGGATGGGAGGGGGGAGGGGGGAAGGGAGGAGGGTAGGGGGGAGGGAGAGGGGAGGGAGGTGGGTAGGGGGGAGGGAGGGAGGGGGACCTCCCCTTTTCCCAGTACCCCTCTTTCCCCGTTGTGCCCGTCCTCGTAGGGTTTCCATTGTAACCGGGAGGAGGGAAGGGCGGGAAGGGGGAGGGAGGGAGGAGGGAGGTGTGGAGGGAGGAGGGGAGGGGAGGGAGGGGGGAGGGGACGGAGGGGGGTAGGGGGGAGGGGGAGGGAGGGGGAGGGAGGGGGAGGGAGAGGGGAGGGGGGAGGGGAGGGGGAAGGGGGGAGGGAGGGGGACCTCCCCTTTTCCCAGTACTCCTCTTTCCCCGTTGGGCCCGTCCTCGTAGGGTTTCCATTGTAACCGGGAGGGGGGGAGGGAGGGAGGAGGGAGGTGTGGAGGGAGGTGTGGAGGGAGGAGGGGAGGGGGAGGGAGGGGGGGAGGGGAGGGGGAGGGGGGAAGAGGGGTAGGGGGGAGGGGAGGGAGGAGGGGAGGGAGGGGAACTCCCCTTTTCCCAGTACCCCTCTTTCCCCGTTGGGCCCGTCCCCGTAGGGTTTCCATTGTAACCGGGAGGGGGGGAGGGAGGGTGGAAGGAGGGGGAGAGGGGTGGAAGGGTGGAGGGAGGGGGGGAGGGAGTGGGGGAGGGTCGGATGGAGGGAAGGAGGGAGGGGTGAGTTAGGGGCTGAGTGGTGATGGAGGTTGGGATTGAGGGGGGAGAGAGTGGGGATGGAGGTGGGAAGGAGGGGGGAGGAAGAGGTTGAGGGGGAAGTGGGACCTCCCCTTTTCCCAGTACCCCTCTTTCTCCCACCACCAAGCCCCCACCGCAACGACCCCTGTTGTCCCCCTCCCCAGTCCCCATTCTCAGACCCCCCCCCCATTCTCTTGGAATAAAAAAAAATACTTTAAAAAAAAAAGTGCTTTTTAATTGCTTGTTTTGAAACATTCGCGGTTAAGTGCTTTTTTAAAAAACATTCGCGGTTAAGTGCTGGTTTTGAAACATTCGCGGCTACTTAGTGCTTCTGTCAGTTGCTTTTCGAGGGAGGGAGTAGGGAGGTGTGGAGGGGGGAGGGGAGGGGGAGGGAGGGGGGAGGGGAGGGGGGAAGGGGGGGAGGGAGAGGGGAGGGAAGGGGGTAGGGGGGAGGGGGAGGGAGGGGGGAGGGGGGAAGGGGAGGGAGGGGGGAAGGGGAGGGGGAGGGAGGGGGGGAGGGAGAAGGGAGGGAGGGGGGAGTGAGGGGGGAGGGAGGGGAACCTCCCATTTTCCCAGTACCCCTCTTTCCCCATTGGGCCCGTCCTCGTAGGGTTTCCATTGTAACCGGGAGGAGGGGAGGGAGGGTGGAAGGAGGGGGGAGGGGGAGAGGGATGGAATGGTGGAGGGAGGGGGGAGGGAGTGGGGGAGGGTGGGATGGAGGGAAGGAGGGAGGGGGGGAGTTAGGGGCTGAGTGGTGAAGGAGGTTGGGATTGAGGGGGGAGGGAGGGGGGAGGGAGTGGGGATGGAGGTGAGAAGGAGGGGGGAGGAAGGGGTTGAGGGGGGAAGTGGGACCTCCCCTTTTCCCAGTACCCCTCTTTCCCCCACCACCAAGCCCCCTCCGCAACGACCCCTGTTGTCCCCCTCCCCAGTCCCCATTCTCAGACCCCCCCCCCCCCCCCATTCTCTCTCTCCCCCAGACACACTCTCAGTGCTTTTTTCGAAACACTTGCCCCGGTGGCCCACGAGCATAGGGGCCCAATGCTGATCTGTGTATGATAAGTGACTTGCAATAAAAAAAAAAACTTTAAAAAAAGATAAATGCTTTTTAAGTGCTTGTTTTGAAACATTCACGGTCACATAGTGCTTCTCACTGCGATCTGTTAGTGGTGCTTTTCGAAACAATGTAGCACCCATCTCAAACAAGCATTGGGAGGATGGGAGGGAGGGAAGGGGAGGGAGGGAGGAGAGAGGTGTGGAGGGAGGGGGGAAGGGGAGGGGGAACGGGGGGGAGGGAGAGGGGAGGGAGGGGGGATGGGATGGGGGAAGGGGGGAGGGAGGGGGACCTCCCCTTTTCCCAGTACCCCTCTTTCCCCGTTGGGCCCGTCCTCGTAGGGTTTCCATTGTAACCGGGAGGAGGGGAGGGAGGGAGGAGGAGGTGTGGAGGGAGGAGGGGAGGGGGGGAGGGGAGGGGGAGGGAGAGGGTTAGGGGGGAGGGGGAGGGGGGAGGGGAGGGGGGAAGGGGAGGGAGGGGGACCTCCCCTTTTCCCAGTACCCCTCTTTCCCCGTTGGGCCCGTCCCCGTAGGGTTTCCTTTGTAACCAGAAGGGGGGGAGGGAGGGTGGAAGGAGGGGGGAGGGGGAGAGGGATGGAAGGGTGGAGGGAGGGGGGGAGGATGGAGGGAAGGAGGGAGGGGGGGGAGTTAGGGGAGGAGGGGTGAGGGAGGTGGGGAGGGAGTTGGGGAGGAGGGGGGGAGGGAGTGGGGATGGAGGTGGGAAGGAGTGGGGAGGAAGGGGTTGAGGGGGGAAGGAGGGGAGGGAGGGAATAGGGGCCCCATGCTGATCTGTGTATGTTAAGTGACTTGCACAACTTTTAAAAACTGGCAGTTGCTTTTCGCAACAATGTTGCAACAATCTCACACAAGCATTGTGACGTCACAAGCTGAAGATGTAAATTTAAAACCGAGCTGATCTCTCATTGGTGCACGGGTGCCATTGTGACATCACGCACTGAAGCCCCTTCAAGAAAAGGGTTAGAAATGAAAATTTATACTTTAATATCTCTCTAGCTTTAAAAAGGTAGCTTCAATTTGAACGAAAGTACTTACAATAGTTGCCCATGTTAATGGTGAATACGGCGGTACAAAAATCGTAGCGCTTTGGTGTACCGTCTGGGAGGAGTAGGGTTTGGCCCCTTCAAGAAAAGTGTTAGAAATGAAAATTTAAACTTTAATATCTCTCTAGCTTTAAAAAGGTAGCTTCAATTTGAACGAAAGTACTTACAATAGTTGCCCATGTCAATGGTGAATACGGCGGTACAAAAATCGTAGCGCTTTGGTGTACCGTCTGGGAGGAGCAGGGTTTGTAAGTTATGGACAGAAATCTTCGGAATCTTCCGTATATACATACGGAATCTTCCGTATATACATACGGAATGTTGGACCGCAGAGTTTTAGTATTATACTAGACCGAGTGGGCCCGTTGGGCCCGTCCTCGTAGGGTTTCCATTGTAACCGGGAGGATGGGAGGGAGGGAAGTGGGAGGGAGGGGGGGAGGGGAGGGTGGAGTGGAGGGGGGAGGGGAGGGGGAAGGAGGGGAGGGGGATGGGGAGGGAGAGGGGAGGGAGGGGGGTGGGGGGAGGGTCTATTTTACTTTAAAATAAACAGCGTTCTTTGTTGAAAAGGAAATAAACTTATCTATAGAGCATCAGCTTTTTTAAAATAAATAAAATCAAACTTAATGAAAATCACATTCCTCATTTTAAATAAATGTCTTTGTTATAAATGAAATCAAACAGCGGGAGAGGCGACGGCGACTACACCTCCCGGCGGTCAGCGCTGCTGGGACGGGAGGGAGGGAGGGATGAGGGAGGGAGGAGAGTGGGGAGGGAGGGGTACCTCCCCTTTTCCCAGTACTCTTCTTTCCCAAACCACCAAGCCCCCTGTTGTCCCCCTCCGCAGTCCCCATTCTCAGACCCCCCCATTCTCTCTCCCCCAGATACACTCTTACTCTCCCCCCCCCTTTCCCCAGCACACCCCTTTCCCCGTTGGGCCCGTCCTCGTAGGGTTTCCATTGTAACCGTGAGGCAGGGAGGGAGGGGGGAGGGAGGGAAGAGGGAGGTGTGGAGGGAGGAGGGGAGGGGGAGGGAGGGGGAGGGGGGAAGGGGGGGAGGTGGAGGGAGGGGGGAGGGAGAGGGGGAGGGGTGGGGGGAAGGGGTGAGGGTGGAAGGGGGAAGGAGGGGGACCTCCCCTTTTCCCAGTACCCCTCTTTCCCCGTTGTGCCCGTCCTCGTAAGGTTTCCATTGTAACCGGGAGGGGAGTGGGGGGGAGGGAAGGGAGGAGGGAGGTGTGGAGGGGGGAGGGGAGGGGGAGGGGGGAAGGGGCAAGGGGGAGGGAGAGGGGAGGGAGGGGGTAGGGAGGGGGGAAGGGGGGAGGGAGGGGGACCACCCGTTTTCCCAGTACCCCTCTTTCCCCGTTGGGCCCGTCGTCGTAGGGTTTCCATTGTAACCGGGAGGAGGGGAGGTAGGGAAGGGGGAGGGAGGGAGGAGGGAGGTGTGGAGGGAGGAGGGGAGGGGGAGGGAGGAGGGGAGGGGGAGGGAGGGGGAAGGGGGAGGAGGGAGAGGGGAGGGAGGGGGGTAGGGGGGAGGGAGGAGGGAGGTGTGGAGGGAGGAGGGGAGGGGGAGGGAGGGGGGAGGGGAGGGGGGAGGGAGAGGGGGAGGGGGAGGGAGGGAGCGTGTAAGGGGGAGGGAGGGGGACCTCCCCTTTTCCCAGTACCCCTCTTTCCCCGTTGGGCCCGTCCTCGTAGGGTTTCCATTGTAACCGGGAGGAGGGGAGGGAGGGAGGAGGAGGTGTGGAGGGAGGAGGGGAGGGGGGGAGGGGAGGGGGAGGGAGAGGGTTAGGGGGGAGGGGGAGGGGGGAGGGGGGAAGGGGAGGGAGGGGGACCTCCCCTTTTCCCAGTACCCCTCTTTCCCCGTTGGGCCCGTCCCCGTAGGGTTTCCTTTGTAACCAGAAGGGGGGGAGGGAGGGTGGAAGGAGGGGGGAGGGGGAGAGGGATGGAAGGGTGGAGGGCGGGGGGGAGGATGGAGGGAAGGAGGGAGGGGGGGGAGTTAGGGGAGGAGGGGTGAGGGAGGTGGGGAGGGAGTTGGGGAGGAGGGGGGGAGGGAGTGGGGATGGAGGTGGGAAGGAGTGGGGAGGAAGGGGTTGAGGGGGGAAGGGAGGGAATAGGGGCCCCATGCTGATCTGTGTATGTTAAGTGACTTGCACAACTTTAAAAAACTGGCAGTTGCTTTTCGCAACAATGTTGCAACAATCTCACACAAGCATTGTGACGTCACAAGCTGAAGATGTAAATTTAAAACCGAGCTGATCTCTCATTGGTGCACGGGTGCCATTGTGACATCACGCACTGAAGCCCCTTCAAGAAAAGGGTTAGAAATGAAAATTTATACTTTAATATCTCCCTAGCTTTAAAAAGGTAGCTTCAATTTGAACGAAAGTACTTACAATAGTTGCCCATGTTAATGGTGAATACGGCGGTACAAAAATCGTAGCGCTTTGGTGTACCGTCTGGGAGGAGTAGGGTTTGGACCCTTCAAGAAAAGTGTTAGAAATGAAAATTTAAACTTTAATATCTCTCTAGCTTTAAAAAGGTAGCTTCAATTTGAACGAAAGTACTTACAATAGTTGCCCATGTCAATGGTGCATACGGCGGTACAAAAATCGTAGCGCTTTGGTGTACCGTCTGGGAGGAGCAGGGTTTGTAAGTTATGGACAGAAATCTTCGGAATCTTCCGTATATACATACGGAATCTTCCGTATATACATACGGAATGTTGGACCGCAGAGTTTTAGTATTATACTAGACCGAGTGGGCCCGTTGGGCCCGTCCTCGTAGGGTTTCCATTGTAACCGGGAGGGGAGGAAAGGGGGAGGGTTGGGGGAGGGAAGGGGGAGGGAGGAGGGGAGGGAGGGGGGGAGGGGAGGGGGGGAGGGGGGAGGGAGAGGGGAGGGAGGGGGGTAGGGGGGAGGGAGGGAGGGGGACCTCCCCTTTTCCCAGTACCCCTCTTTCCCCGTTGGGCCCGTCCTCGTAGGGTTTCCATTGTAACCGGGAGGGGAGGAAAGGGGGAGGGTTGGGGGAGGGAAGGGGGAGGGAGGAGGGGAGGGAGGGGGGGAGGGGAGGGGGGGAGGGAGAGGGGAGGGAGGGGGGTAGGGGGGAGGGAGGGGGGAGAGGGGGGGATGGGAGGGGGGAGGGGAGGTGGGAAGGGAGGAGGGAAGGGGGGGAGGGAGGTGGGTAGGGGGGAGGGAGGGAGGGGGACCTCCCCTTTTCCCAGTACCCCTCTTTCCCCGTTGGGCCCGTCCTCGTAGGGTTTCCATTGTAACCGGGAGGAGGGGAGGGCGGGAAGGGGGAGGGAGGGAGGAGGGAGGTGTGGAGGGAGGAGGGGAGGGGAGGGAGGGGGGAGGGGAGGGAGGGGGGTAGGGGGGAGGGGGAGGGAGGGGGAGGGAGAGGGGATGGGGGAGGGGAGGGGGAAGGGGGGAGGGAGGGGGACCTCCCCTTTTCCCAGTACTCCTCTTTCCCCGTTGGGCCCGTCCTCGTAGGGTTTCCATTGTAACCGGGAGGGGGGGAGGGAGGGAGGAGGGAGGTGTGGAGGGAGGTGTGGAGGGAGGAGGGGAGGGGGAGGGAGGGGGGGAGGGGAGGGGGAGGGGGGAAGAGGGGTAGGGGGGAGGGGAGGGAGGGGGGGAGGGGAGGGGGAGGGGGGAAGAGGGGTAGGGGGGAGGGGAGGGAGGAGGGGAGGGAGGGGAACTCCCCTTTTCCCAGTACCCCTCTTTCCCCGTTGGGCCCGTCCCCGTAGGGTTTCCATTGTAACCGGGAGGGGGGGAGGGAGGGTGGAAGGAGGGGGAGAGGGGTGGAAGGGTGGAGGGAGGGGGGGAGGGAGTGGGGGAGGGTCGGATGGAGGGAAGGAGGGAGGGGTGAGTTAGGGGCTGAGTGGTGATGGAGGTTGGGATTGAGGGGGGAGAGAGTGGGGATGGAGGTGGGAAGGAGGGGGGAGGAAGAGGTTGAGGGGGAAGTGGGACCTCCCCTTTTCCCAGTACCCCTCTTTCTCCCTCACCAAGCCCCCACCGCAACGACCCCTGTTGTCCCCCTCCCCAGTCCCCATTCTCAGACCCCCCCCATTCTCTTGGAATAAAAAAAAATACTTTAAAAAAAAAAGTGCTTTTTAATTGCTTGTTTTGAAACATTCGCGGTTAAGTGCTTTTTTAAAAAACATTCGCGGTTAAGTGCTGGTTTTGAAACATTCGCGGCTACTTAGTGCTTCTGTCAGTTGCTTTTCGAGGGAGGGAGTAGGGAGGTGTGGAGGGGGGAGGGGAGGGGGAGGGAGGGGGGAGGGGAGGGGGGAAGGGGGGGAGGGAGAGGGAGGGAAGGGGGTAGGGGGTAGGGGGGAGGGGGAGAGAGGGGGGAGGGGGGGAAGGGGAGGGAGGGGGAAGGGGAGGGGGAGGGAGGGGGGGAGGGAGAAGGGAGGGAGGGGGGAGTGAGGGGGGGAGGGAGGGGAACCTCCCATTTTCCCAGTACCCCTCTTTCCCCATTGGGCCCGTCCTCGTAGGGTTTCCATTGTAACCGGGAGGAGGGGAGGAGGGTGGAAAGGAGGGGGGAGGGGGAGAGGGATGGAATGGTGGAGGGAGGGGGGAGGGAGTGGGGGAGGGTGGGATGGAGGGAAGGAGGGAGGGGGGGAGTTAGGGGCTGAGTGGTGAAGGAGGTTGGGATTGAGGGGGGAGGGAGGGGGGAGGGAGTGGGGATGGAGGTGGGAAGGAGGGGGGAGGAAGGGGTTGAGGGGGGAAGTGGGACCTCCCCTTTTCCCAGTACCCCTCTTTCCCCCACCACCAAGCCCCCTCCGCAACGACCCCTGTTGTCCCCCTCCCCAGTCCCCATTCTCAGACCCCCCCCCCCCCATTCTCTCTCTCCCCCAGACACACTCTCAGTGCTTTTTTCGAAACACTTGCCCCGGTGGCCCACGAGCATAGGGGCCCAATGCTGATCTGTGTATGTTAAGTGACTTGCAATAAAAAAAAATACTTTAAAAAAAGATAAGTGCTTTTTAAGTGCTTGTTTTGAAACATTCACGGTCACATAGTGCTTCTCACTGCGATCTGTTAGTGGTGCTTTTCGAAACAATGTAGCACCCATCTCAAACAAGCATTGGGAGGATGGGAGGGAGGGAAGGGGAGGGAGGGAGGAGAGAGGTGTGGAGGAGGGGGGAAGGGGAGGGGGAACGGGGGGGAGGGAGAGGGGAGGGAGGGGGGATGGGATGGGGGAAGGGGGGAGGGAGGGGGACCTCCCCTTTTCCCAGTACCCCTCTTTCCCCGTTGGGCCCGTCCTCGTAGGGTTTCCATTGTAACCGGGAGGAGGGGAGGGAGGGAGGAGGAGGTGTGGAGGGAGGAGGGGAGGGGGGGAGGGGAGGGGGAGGGAGAGGGTTAGGGGGGAGGGGGAGGGGGGAGGGGAGGGGGGAAGGGGAGGGAGGGGGAGGGAGGGGGACCTCCCCTTTTCCCAGTACCCCTCTTTCCCCGTTGGGCCCGTCCCCGTAGGGTTTCCTTTGTAACCAGAAGGGGGGGAGGGAGGGTGGAAGGAGGGGGGAGGGGGAGAGGGATGGAAGGGTGGAGGGAGGGGGGGAGGATGGAGGGAAGGAGGGAGGGGGGGGGAGTTAGGGTGAGGGAGGTGGGGAGGGAGTTGGGGAGGAGGGGGGGAGGGAGTGGGGATGGAGGTGGGAAGGAGTGGGGAGGAAGGGGTTGAGGGGGGAAGGGGGGGAGGGAGGGAATAGGGGCCCCATGCTGATCTGTGTATGTTAAGTGACTTGCACAACTTTAAAAAACTGGCAGTTGCTTTTCGCAACAATGTTGCAACAATCTCACACAAGCATTGTGACGTCACAAGCTGAAGATGTAAATTTAAAACCGAGCTGATCTCTCATTGGTGCACGGGTGCCATTGTGACATCACGCACTGAAGCCCCTTCAAGAAAAGGGTTAGAAATGAAAATTTATACTTTAATATCTCTCTAGCTTTAAAAAGGTAGCTTCAATTTGAACGAAAGTACTTACAATAGTTGCCCATGTTAATGGTGAATACGGCGGTACAAAAATCGTAGCGCTTTGGTGTACCGTCTGGGAGGAGTAGGGTTTGGCCCCTTCAAGAAAAGTGTTAGAAATGAAAATTTAAACTTTAATATCTCTCTAGCTTTAAAAAGGTAGCTTCAATTTGAACGAAAGTACTTACAACAGTTGCCCATGTCAATGGTGAATACGGCGGTACAAAAATCGTAGCGCTTTGGTGTACCGTCTGGGAGGAGCAGGGTTTGTAAGTTATGGACAGAAATCTTCGGAATCTTCCGTATATACATACGGAATCTTCCGTATATACATACGGAATGTTGGACCGCAGAGTTTTAGTATTATACTAGACCGAGTGGGCCCGTTGGGGCCCGTCCTCGTAGGGTTTCCATTGTAACCGGGAGGGGAGGAAAGGGGGAGGGTTGGGGAGGGAGGAGGGGAGGGAGGGGGGAGGAGAGGGGGGGAGGGGAGAGGGAGAGGGGAGGGGGGTAGGGGGGGAGGGAGGGGGGAGAGGGGGGGAGGGGAGGGGGGAGGGGAGGGGGGAAGGGAGGAGGGAAGGGGGGGAGGGAGAGGGGAGGGAGGTGGGTAGGGGGGAGGGAGGGAGGGGGACCTCCCTTTTCCCAGTACCCCTCTTTCCCCGTTGGGCCCGTCCTCGTAGGGTTTCCATTGTAACCGGGAGGAGGGGAGGGCGGGAAGGGGGAGGGAGGGAGGAGGGGAGGTGTGGAGGGAGGAGGGGAGGGGAGGGAGGGGGGAGGGGAGGGAGGGGGTAGGGGGGGAGGGGGAGGGAGGGGGAGGGAGAGGGGATGGGGGAGGGGAGGGGGAAGGGGGGAGGGAGGGGGACCTCCCCTTTTCCCAGTACTCCTCTTTCCCGTTGGGCCCGTCCTCGTAGGGTTTCCATTGTAACCGGGATGGGAGGAAAGGGGGCGGGTTGGGGGAGGGAGGAGGGGAGGGAGGGGGGAGGGGAGGGGGGAGGGGGGAGGGAGAGGGGAGGGAGGGGGGTAGGGGGGAGGGAGGGGGGAGAGGGGGGGATGGGAGGGGGGAGGGGGGAAGGGAGGAGGGTAGGGGGGGAGGGAGAGGGGAGGGAGGTGGGTAGGGGGGAGGGAGGGGAGGGGGACCTCCCCTTTTCCCAGTACCCCTCTTTCCCCGTTGGGCCCGTCCTCGTAGGGTTTCCATTGTAACCGGGAGGAGGGGAGGGCGGGAAGGGGGAGGGAGGGAGGAGGGAGGTGTGGAGGGAGGAGGGGAGGGGAGGGAGGGGGGGAGGGGAGGGAGGGGGGTAGGGGGGAGGGGGAGGGAGGGGAGGGAGGGAGAGGGGAGGGGGAAGGGGAGGGGGAAGGGGGGAGGGAGGGGGGAGGGAGGGGGACCTCCCCTTTTCCCAGTACCCCTCTTTCCCGTTGGGCCCGTCCCCGTAGGGTTTCCATTGTAACCGGGAGGGGGGGGAGGGAGGGTGGAAGGAGGGGGGAGGGGGAGAGGGTGGAAGGGTGGAGGGAGGGGGGGAGGGAATGGGGGAGTGTCGGATGGAGGGAAGGAGAGACGGGTGAGTTAGGGGGCTGAGTGGTGATGGAGGTTGGGATTGAGGGGGGAGAGAGTGGGATGGAGGTGGGAAGGAGGGGGGAGGAAGAGGTTGAGGGGGGAAGTGGGACCTCCCCTTTTCCCAGTACCCCTCTTTCCCCCACCACCAAGCCCCCACCGCAACAGCCCCTGTTGTCCCCCTCCCCAGTCCCCATTCTCAGACCCCCCCCTTTCTCTTGGAATAAAAAAATACTTTAAAAAAAATAAGTGCTTTTTAATTGCTTGTTTTGAAACATTCGCGGTTAAGTGCTTTTTTAAAAAACATTCGCGGTTAAGTGCTGGTTTTGAAACATTCGCGGCTACTTAGTGCTTCTGTCAGCTGCTTTCGAAACAATGTTGCAACCATCTCACACAAGCATTGGGAGGATGGGAGGGAGGGAAGGGGAGGGAGGGAGGAGGGAGGTGTGGAGGGAGGAGGGGAGGGAGGGGGGAAGGGGAGGGGGGGAAGGGGGCGGGAGAGGGGAGGGAGGGGGGATGGGATGGGGAAGGGGGGAGTGAGGGGGACCTCCCCTTTTCCCAGTTACCCCTCTTTCCCCGTTGGGCCCGTCCTCGTAGGGTTTCCATTGTAACCGGGAGGAGGGGAGGGAGGGAAGGGGGAGGGAGGGAGGAGGGAGGTGTGGAGGGAGGGGAGGGGGAGGGAGGGGGGAGGGGAGGGGGGAAGGGGGGGGAGGGGGGAGGAGAGGGGGAGGGAGGGGGGGGAGGGGGGTGAGGGGGGAGGGAGAGGGGTAGGGGGGGAGGGGAGGGGGAAGGGGAGGGAGGGGGACCTCCCCTTTTCCCAGTACCCCTCTTTCCCCGTTGGGCCCGTCCTCGTAGGGTTTCCATGTAACCGGGAGGAGGGGAGGGAGGGAAGGGGGAGGGAGGGAGGTGTGGAGGGTGGAGGGGGAGGGAGGGGGGAGGGGAGGGGGAAGGGGGGGAGGGAGGGGGGGTGGAGGTGGGAAGGAGTGGGGAGGAAGGGGTTGAGGGGGGAAGGGGGGGGGGAGGGAGGGAATAGGGGCCCCATGCTGATCTGTGTATGTTAAGTGACTCGCACAACTTTAAAAAACTGGCAGTTGCTTTTCGCAACAATGTTGCAACCATCTCACACAAGCATTGTGACGTCACAAGCTGAAGACCTTGAAAAAAAAGGTCAGAAAAAAAATTATGTAAATTTAAAGTAGTAAACACCCAATAGCAGCCGCTTGTCCATCGCGAGCTGATCTCTCGTTGGTGCACGGGTGCCATTGTGACATCACGCGCTGAAGCCCCTTCAAGAAAAGGGTTAGAAATGAAAAATTTAAACTTTAATATCTCTCTAGCTTTAAAAAGGTAGCTTCAATTTGAACGAAAGTACTTACAATAGTTGCCCATGTTAATGGTGAATACGGCGGTACAAAAATCGTAGCGCTTTGGTGTACCGTCTGGGAGGAGTAGGGTTTGGCCCCTTCAAGAAAAGTGTTAGAAATGAAAATTTAAACTTTAATATCTCTCTAGCTTTAAAAAGGTAGCTTCAATTTGAACGAAAGTACTTACAATAGTTGCCCAGGTTAATGGTGAATACGGCGGTACAAAAATCGTAGCGCTTTGGTGTACCGTCTGGGAGGAGTAGGGTTTGTAAGTTATGGACAGAAACTTCGGAATCAACTTCGGAATCTTTCGTACATACGGAATCTTTCGTACATACACACGAACCCAGAGTTTTAGTATTATATAGATAGACTAGACCGAGTGGGCCCGTTGGGCCCGTCCTCGTAGGGTTTCCATTGTAACCGGGATGGGAGGAAAGGGGGAGGGTTGGGGGAGGGAAGGGGGAGGGAGGAGGGGAGGGGAGGGGGGGAGGGGGGAGGGAGGGGGTAGGGGGGAGGGAGGAGGGAGAGGGGGGGATGGGAGGGGGAGGGGGGAAGGGAGGAGGGTAGGGGGGGAGGGAGAGGGGAGGGAGGTGGGTAGGGGGGAGGGAGGGAGGGGGACCTCCCCTTTTCCCAGTACCCCTCTTTCCCCGTTGTGCCCGTCCTCGTAGGGTTTCCATTGTAACCGGGAGGAGGGGAGGGCGGGAAGGGGGAGGGAGGGAGGAGGGAGGTGTGGAGGGAGGAGGGGAGGGGAGGGAGGGGGGAGGGGAGGGAGGGGGGTAGGGGGGAGGGGGAGGGAGGGGGAGGGAGGGGGAGGGAGAGGGGAGGGGGGAGGGGAGGGGGAAGGGGGGAGGGAGGGGGACCTCCCCTTTTCCCAGTACCCCTCTTTCCCCGTTGGGCCCGTCCCCGTAGGGTGTCCATTGTAACCGGGAGGGGGGGGAGGGAGGGTGGAAGGAGGGGGGAGGGGGAGAGGGGTGGAAGGGTGGAGGGAGGGGGGGAGGGAGTGGGGGAGGGTCGGATGGAGGGAAGGAGGGACGGGTGAGTTAGGGGCTGAGTGGTGATGGAGGTTGGGATTGAGGGGGGAGAGAGTGGGGATGGAGGTGGGAAGGAGGGGGGAGGAAGAGGTTGAGGGGGGAAGTGGGACCTCCCCTTTTCCCAGTACCCCTCTTTCCCCCACCACCAAGCCCCCACCGCAACGACCCCTGTTGTCCCCCTCCCCAGTCCCCATTCTCAGACCCCCCCCCCATTCTCTTGGAATAAAAAAAAATACTTAAAAAAAAATAAGTGCTTTTTAATTGCTTGTTTTGAAACATTCGCGGTTAAGTGCTTTTTTAAAAAACATTCGCGGTTAAGTGCTGGTTTTGAAACATTCGCGGCTACTTAGTGCTTCTGTCAGCTGCTTTTCGAAACAATGTTGCAACCATCTCACACAAGCATTGGGAGGATGGGAGGGAGGGAAGGGGAGGGAGGGAGGAGGGAGGTGTGGAGGGAGGAGGGGAGGGAGGGGGGAAGGGGAGGGGGGGAAGGGGGCGGGAGAGGGGATGGAGGGGGGATGGGATGGGGAAGGGGGGAGTGAGGGGGACCTCCCCTTTTCCCAGTACCCCTCTTTCCCCGTTGGGCCCGTCCTCGTAGGGTTTCCATTGTAACCGGGAGGAGGGGAGGGAGGGAAGGGGGAGGGAGGGAGGAGGGAGGTGTGGACGGAGGGGAGGGGGGAGGGGAGGGGGGAAGGGGGGGAGGGGGGAGGGAGAGGGGGAGGGAGGGGGGGGAGGGGGGAGGGAGAGGGGTAGGGGGGGGAGGGGAGGGGGAAGGGGAGGGAGGGGGACCTCCCCTTTTCCCAGTACCCCTCTTTCCCCGTTGGGCCCGTCCTCGTAGGGTTTCCATTGTAACCGGGAGGAGGGGAGGGAGGGAAGGGGGAGGGAGGGAGGTGTGGAGGGGGAGGGAGGGGGGAGGGGAGGGGGGGAGGGAGGGGGGGTGGAGGTGGGAAGGAGTGGGGAGGAAGGGGTTGAGGGGGGAAGGGGGGGGAGGGAGGGAATAGGGGCCCCATGCTGATCTGTGTATGTTAAGTGACTCGCACAACTTTAAAAAACTGGCAGTTGCTTTTCGCAACAATGTTGCAACCATCTCACACAAGCATTGTGACGTCACAAGCTGAAGACCTTGAAAAAAAAGGTCAGAAAAAAAATTATGTAAATTTAAAGTAGTAAACACCCAATAGCAGCCGCTTGTCCATCGCGAGCTGATCTCTCATTGGTGCACGGGTGCCATTGTGACATCACGCGCTGAAGCCCCTTCAAGAAAAGGGTTAGAAATGAAAAATTTAAACTTTAATATCTCTCTAGCTTTAAAAAGGTAGCTTCAATTTGAACGAAAGTACTTACAATAGTTGCCCATGTTAATGGTGAATACGGCGGTACAAAAATCGTAGCGCTTTGGTGTACCGTCTGGGAGGAGTAGGGTTTGGCCCCTTCAAGAAAAGTGTTAGAAATGAAAATTTAAACTTTAATATCTCTCTAGCTTTAAAAAGGTAGCTTCAATTTGAACGAAAGTACTTACAATAGTTGCCCAGGTTAATGGTGAATATGGCGGTACAAAAATCGTAGCGCTTTGGTGTACCGTCTGGGAGGAGCAGGGTTTGTAAGTTATGGACAGAAATCTTCGGAATCTTCCGTATATACACACATACATACGGAATGTTGGACCGCAGAGTTTTAGTAGTATATAGATAGACTAGACCGAGTGGGCCCGTTGGGCCCGTCCTCGTAGGGTTTCCATTGTAACCGGGAGGATGGGAGGGAGGGAAGTGGGAGGGAGGGGGGGAGGGGAGGGTGGAGTGGAGGGGGGAGGGGAGGGGGAAGGAGGGGAGGGGGATGGGGAGGGAGGGGGGTGGGGGGAGGGTCTATTTTACTTTAAAATAAACAGCGTTCTTTGTTGAAAAGGAAATAAACTTATCTATAGAGCATCAGCTTTTTTAAAATAAATAAAATCAAACTTAATGAAAATCACATTCCTCATTTTAAATAAATGTCTTTGTTATAAATGAAATCAAACAGCGGGAGAGGCGACGGCGACTACACCTCCCGGCGGTCAGCGCTGCTGGGACGGGAGGGAGGGAGGGATGAGGGAGGGAGGAGAGTGGGGAGGGAGGGGTACCTCCCCTTTTCCCAGTACTCTTCTTTCCCAAACCACGAAGCCCCCTGTTGTCCCCCTCCCCAGTCCCCATTCTCAGACCCCCCCATTCTCTCTCCCCCAGATACACTCTTACTCTCCCCCCCCCCTTTCCCCAGCACACCCCTTTCCCCGTTGGGCCCGTCCTCGTAGGGTTTCCATTGTAACCGTGAGGCAGGGAGGGAGGGGGGAGGGAGGGAAGAGGGAGGTGTGGAGGGAGGAGGGGAGGGGGAGGGAGGGGGAGGGGGGAAGGGGGGGAGGTGGAGGGAGGGGGGAGGGAGAGGGGGAGGGGTGGGGGGAAGGGGTGAGGGTGGAAGGGGGAGGGAGGGGGACCTCCCCTTTTCCCAGTACCCCTCTTTCCCCGTTGTGCCCGTCCTCGTAAGGTTTCCATTGTAACCGGGAGGGGAGTGGGGGGGAGGGAAGGGAGGAGGGAGGTGTGGAGGGGGGAGGGGAGGGGGGAAGGGGCAAGGGGGAGGGAGAGGGGAGGGAGGGGGTAGGGAGGGGGGAAGGGGGGAGGGAGGGGGACCACCCGTTTTCCCAGTACCCCTCTTTCCCCGTTGGGCCCGTCGTCGTAGGGTTTCCATTGTAACCGGGAGGAGGGGAGGTAGGGAAGGGGGAGGGAGGGAGGAGGGAGGTGTGGAGGGAGGAGGGGAGGGGGAGGGAGGAGGGGAGGGGGAGGGAGGGGGAAGGGGGAGGAGGGAGAGGGGAGGGAGGGGGGTAGGGGGGAGGGAGGAGGGAGGTGTGGAGGGAGGAGGGGAGGGGGAGGGAGGGGGGAGGGGAGGGGGGAGGGAGAGGGGGGAGGGAGAGGGGGAGGGGGAGGGAGGGAGCGTGTAAGGGGGAGGGAGGGGGACCTCCCCTTTTCCCAGTACCCCTCTTTCCCCGTTGGGCCCGTCCTCGTAGGGTTTCCATTGTAACCGGGAGGAGGGGAGGGAGGGAGGAGGGAGGTGTGGAGGGAGGAGGGGAGGGGGGAAGGGGGAGGGAGAGGGTTAGGGGGGAGGGGGAGGGGGGAGGGGAGGGGAGGGAGGGGGACCTCCCCTTTTCCCAGTACCCCTCTTTCCCCGTTGGGCCCGTCCCCGTAGGGTTTCCTTTGTAACCAGAAGGGGGGAGGGAGGGTGGAAGGAGGGGGGAGGGGGAGAGTAATGGAAGGGTGGAGGGAGGGGGGAGGGATGGAGGGAAGGAGGGAGGGGGGGAGTTAGGGGAGGAGGGGTGAGGGAGGTGGGGAGGGAGTTGGGGAGGAGGGGGGGAGGGAGTGGGGATGGAGGTGGGAAGGAGTGGGGAGGAAGGGGTTGAGGGGGGAAGGGGGGGAGGGAGGGAATAGGGGCCCCATGCTGATCTGTGTATGTTAAGTGACTTGCACAACTTTAAAAAACTGGCAGTTGCCTTTCGCAACAATGTTGCAACAATCTCACACAAGCATTGTGACGTCACAAGCTGAAGATGTAAATTTAAAACCGAGCTGATCTCTCATTGGTGCACGGGTGCCATTGTGACATCACGCGCTGAAGCCCCTTCAAGAAAAGGGTTAGAAATGAAAATTAAACTTTAATATCTCTCTAGCTTTAAAAAGGTAGCTTCAATTTGAACGAAAGTACTTACAATAGTTGCCCATGTTAATGGTGAATATGGCGGTACAAAAATCGTAGCGCTTTGGTGTACCGTCAGGGAGGAGTAGGGTTTGTAAGTTATGGACAGAAACTCTTCGGAATCTTTGCGTACATACACATATACATCCATACATACGGAATGTTGGACCGCAGAGTTTTAGTAGTATACTAGACCGAGTGGGCCCGTTGGGCCCGTCCTCGTAGGGTTTCCATTGTAAACGGGATGGGAGGAAAGGGGGAGGGTTGGGGGAGGGAAGGGGGAGGGAGGAGGGGAGGGAGGGGGGGAGGGAAGGGGGGGAGGGAGAGGGGAGGGAGGGGGGTAGGGGGGAGGGAGGGGGGAGAGGGGGGGATGGGAGGGGGGAGGGGGGAAGGGAGGAGGGTAGGGGGGGAGGGAGAGGGGAGGGAGGTGGGTAGGGGGGAGGGAGGGAGGGGGACCTCCCCTTTTCCCAGTACCCCTCTTTCCCCGTTGGGCCCGTCCTCATAGGGTTTCCATTGTAACCGGGAGGAGGGGAGGGCGGGAAGGGGGAGGGAGGGAGGAGGGAGGTGTGGAGGGAGGAGGGGAGGGGAGGGAGGGGGGAGGGGAGGGAGGGGGGTAGGGGGGAGGGGGAGGTAGGGGGAGGGAGGGGGAGGGAGAGGGGAGGGGGGAGGGGAGGGGGAAGGGGGGAGGGAGGGGGGAGGGAGGGGGACCTCCCCTTTTCCCAGTACCCCTCTTTCCCCGTTGGGCCCGTCCCCGTAGGGTTTCCATTGTAACCGGGAGGGGGGGGGAGGGAGGGTGGAAGGAGGGGGGAGGGGGAGAGGGGTGGAAGGGTGGAGGGAGGGGGGGAGGGAGTGGGGGAGGGTCGGATGGAGGGAAGGAGGGACGGGTGAGTTAGGGGCTGAGTGGTGATGGAGGTTGGGATTGAGGGGGGAGAGAGTGGGGATGGAGGTGGGAAGGAGGGGGGAGGAAGAGGTTGAGGGGGGAAGTGGGACCTCCCCTTTTCCCAGTACCCCTCTTTCCCCCACCACCAAGCCCCCACCGCAACGACCCCTGTTGTCCCCCTCCCCAGTCCCCATTCTCAGACCCACCCCATTCTCTTGGAATAAAAAAAAATACTTTAAAAAAAATAAGTGCTTTTTAATTGCTTGTTTTGAAACATTCGCGGTTAAGTGCTTTTTTAAAAAACATTCGCGGTTAAGTGCTGGTTTTGAAACATTCGCGGCTACTTAGTGCTTCTGTCAGCTGCTTTTCGAAACAATGTTGCAACCATCTCACACAAGCATTGGGAGGATGGGAGGGAGGGAAGGGGAGGGAGGGAGGAGGGAGGTGTGGAGGGAGGAGGGGAGGGAGGGGGGAAGGGGAGGGGGGGAAGGGGGCGGGAGAGGGGAGGGAGGGGGGATGGGATGGGGAAGGGGGGAGTGAGGGGGACCTCCCCTTTTCCCAGTACCCCTCTTTCCCCGTTGGGCCCGTCGTCGTAGGGTTTCCATTGTAACCGGGAGGAGGGGAGGTAGGGAAGGGGGAGGGAGGGAGGAGGGAGGTGTGGAGGGAGGAGGGGAGGGGGAGGGAGGAGGGGAGGGGGAGGGAGGGGGAAGGGGGGGAGGGAGAGGGGAGGGAGGGGGGTAGGGGGTAGGGAGGGGGGAGGGGAGGGGGTGAGGGAGGGGGACGTCCCCTTTTCCCAGTACCCCTCTTTCCCCGTTGGGCCCGTCCTCGTAGGGTTTCCATTTTAACCGGGAGGAGGGGAGGGAGGGAAGGGGGAGGGAGGGAGGAGGGAGGTGTGGAGGGAGGAGGGGAGGGGGAGGGAGGGGGGAGGGGAGGGGGGAGGGAGAGGGGGAGGGGGAGTGGGAGGGAGGGAGGGTGTAAGGGGGAGGGAGGGGGACCTCCCCTTTTCCCAGTACCCCTCTTTCCCCGTTGGGCCCGTCCTCGTAGGGTTTCCATTGTAACCAGGAGGAGGGGAGGGAGGGAAAGGGAGGGAGGGAGGAGGGAGGTGTGGAGGGAGGAGGGGAGGGGAGGGAGGGGGTAGGGGGGAGGGGGAGGGAGGGGGGAGGGGAGGGGGAAGGGGGAAGGGAGGGGGACCTCCCCTTTTCCCAGTACCCCTCTTTCCCCGATGGGCCCGTCCTCGTTGGGTTTCAATTGTAACCGGGAGGGGGGAGGGAGGGTGGAAGGAGGGGGAGAGGGATGGAAGGGTGGAGGGAGGGGGGAGGGATTGGGGAGGGAGGGATGGAGGGAAGGAGGGAGGGGGGGAGTTAGGGGAGGGGGAGGGGGGAGGGAGTTGGGAAGGCAGGGGGAGGAGGGGGAGGGAGTGGGGATGGAGGTGGGAAGGAGGGGGGATGAAGGGGTTGAGGGGGGAAGGGGGACCTCCCCTTTTCCCAGTACCCCTCTTTCCCCGTTAGGCCCGTCCTCGTAGGGTTTCCATTGTAACCGGGAGGGGGGATGGAGGGAGGAGGGAGGTGTGGAGGGAGGAGGGGAGGGGGAGGGAGGGGGGAAGGGGAGGGGGGAAGGGGGAAGGAAGGGGGGAGGGGGTAGGGGGGAGGGGAGGGAGGGGAATCTCCCCTTTTTCCAGTACCCCTCTTTCCCCGTTGGGCCCGTCCCCGTAGGGTTTCCATTGTAACCGGGAGGGGGGAGGGAGGGTGGAAGGAGGGGGGAGGGGGAGAGGGATGGAAGGGTGGAGGGAGTTGGGAGGGAGTGGGGGAGGGTGGGATGGAGGGAAGGAGGGAGGGGGGGGAGTTAGGGGCTGAGTGGTGATGGAGGTTGGGATTGAGGGGGAGGGAGGGGGGAGGGAGTGGGGATGGAGGTGGGAAGGAGGGGGGAGGAAGGGGTTGAGAGGTGAAGTGGGACCTCCCCTTTTCCCAGTACCCCTCTTTCCCCGTTGGGCCCGTCCTCGTAGGGTTTCCATTGTAACCGGAGGAGGGGAGGGAGGGAAGGGGGAGGGAGGGAGGTGTGGAGGGTGGAGGGGGAGGGAGGGGGAGGGGAGGGGGGAAGGGGGGGAGGGAGGGGGGGGTGGAGGTGGGAAGGAGTGGGGAGGAAGGGGTTGAGGGGGGAAGGGGGGGGGAGGGAGGGAATAGGGGCCCCATGCTGATCTGTGTATGTTAAGTGACTCGCACAACTTTTAAAAACTGGCAGTTGCTTTTCGCAACAATGTTGCAACATCTCACACAAGCCTTGTGACGTCACAAGCTGAAGACCTTGAAAAAAAAGGTCAGAAAAAAAATTATGTAAATTTAAAGTAGTAAACACCCAATAGCAGCCGCTTGTCCATCGCGAGCTGATCTCTCATTGGTGCACGGGTGCCATTGTGACATCACGCGCTGAAGCCCCTTCAAGAAAAGGGTTAGAAATGAAAATTTAAACTTTAATATCTCTCTAGCTTTAAAAAGGTAGCTTCAATTTGAACGAAAGTACTTACAATAGTTGCCCATGTTAATGGTGAATATGGCGGTACAAAAATCGTAGCGCTTTGGTGTACCGTCTGGGAGGAGTAGGGTTTGGCCCCTTCAAGAAAAGTGTTAGAAATGAAAATTTAAACTTTAATATCTCTCTAGCTTTAAAAGGTAGCTTCAATTTGAACGAAAGTACTTACAATAGTTGCCCAGGTTAATGGTGAATATGGCGGTACAAAAATCGTAGCGCTTTGGTGTACCGTCTGGGAGGAGCAGGGTTTGTAAGTTATGGACAGAAATCTTCGGAATCTTCCGTATATACACACATACATACGGAATGTTGGACCGCAGAGTTTTAGTAGTATACTAGACCGAGTGGGCCCGTTGGGCCAGTCCTCGTAGGGTTTCCATTGTAACCGGGAGGGGAGGAAAGGGGGAGGGTTGGGGGAGGGAAGGGGGAGGGAGGAGGGGAGGGAGGGGGGAGGGGAGGGGGGAGGGAGAGGGGGAGGGAGGGGGTTAGGGGGAGGGAGGGGGGAGAGGGGGGGATGGGAGGGAGGAGGGGAGGGAAGGGAGGAGGGAAGGGGGGAGGGAGAGGGGAGGGAGGTGGGTAGGGGGGAGGGAGGGAGGGGGGACCTCCCCTTTTCCCAGTACCCCTCTTTCCCCGTTGGGCCCGTCCTCGTAGGGTTTCCATTGTAACCGGGAGGAGGGGAGGGCGGGAAGGGGGAGGGAGGGAGGAGGGAGGTGTGGAAGGAGGAGGGGAGGGGAGGGAGGGGGGAGGGTAGGGAGGGGGGTAGGGGGGAGGGAGAGGGGGGAGGGGGAAGGGGGGAGGGAGGGGGACCTCCCCTTTTCCCAGTACTCCTCTTTCCCCGTTGGGCCCGTCCTCGTAGGGTTTCAAGGAGGGGGGAGAGGGATGGAAGGGTGGAGGGAGGGGGGGGAGGGATTGGGGAGGGAGGGATGGAGGGAAGGAGGGAGGGGGGAGTTAGGGGGGAGGGGGGAGGGAGTTGGGGAGGGAGGGGGAGGAGGGGGGGAGGGAGTGGGGATGGAGGTGGGAAGGAGGGGGGATGAAGGGGTTGAGGGGGGAAGGGGGACCTCCCCTTTTCCCAGTACCCCTCTTTCCCCGTTGGGCCCGTCCTCATAGGGTTTCCATTGTAACCGGGAGGGGGGGAGGGAGGGAGGAGGGAGGTGTGGAGGGAGGAGGGGAGGGGGAGGGAGGGGGGGAGGGGAGGGGGAAGGGGAGGGGGGAAGGGGGTAGGGGGGAGGGGAGGGAGGGGGATCTCCCCTTTTCCCAGTACCCCTCTTTCCCCGTTGGGCCCGTCCTCATAGGGTTTCCATTGTAACCGGGATGGGGGGAGGGAGGGAGGAGGGAGGTGTGGAGGGAGGAGGGGAGGGGGAGGGAGGGGGGGAGGGGAGGGGGGAAGGGGAGGGGGAAGGGGGTAGGGGGGAGGGGAGGGAGGGGGATCTCCTCTTTTCCCAGTACCCCTCTTTCCCCGTTGGGCCCGTCCCCGTAGGGTTTCCATTGTAACCGGGAGGGGGGGAGGGAGGGTGGAAGGAGGGGGGAGGGGGAGAGGGATGGAAGGGTGGAGGGAGGGATTGGGGGAGGGTGGGATGGAGGGAAGGAGGGAGGGGGGAGTTAGGGGCTGAGTGGTGATGGAGGTTGGGATTGAGGGGGGAGAGAGTGGGGATGGAGGTGGGAAGGAGGGGGGAGGAAGAGGTTGAGGGGGAAGTGGGACCTCCCCTTTTCCCAGTACCCCTCTTTCCCCCACCACCAAGCCCCCACCGCAACGACCCCTGTTGTCCCCCTCCCCAGTCCCCATTCTCAGACCCCCCCCATTCTCTTGGAATAAAAAAAAATACTTTAAAAAAAATAAGTGCTTTTTAATTGCTTGTTTTGAAACATTCGCGGTTAAGTGCTCTTTAAAAAAACATTCGCGGTTAAGTGCTGGTTTTGAAACATTCGCGGCTACTTAGTGCTTCTGTCAGTTGCTTTTCGAAACAATGTTGCAACCATCTCACACAAGCATTGGGAGGATGGGAGGGAAGGGGAGGGAGGGAGGAGGGAGGTGTGGAGGGAGGAGGGGAGGGAGGGGGGGAAGGGGAGGGGGGGAAGGGGGCGGGAGAGGGGACGGAGGGGGGATGGGATGGGGAAGGGGGGAGGGAGGGGGACCTCCCCTTTTCCCAGTACCCCTCTTTCCCCGTTGGGCCCGTCCTCGTAGGGTTTCCATTGTAACCGGGAGGAGGGGAGGGAGGGAAGGGGGAGGGAGGGAGGAGGGAGGTGTGGAGGGAGGGGAGGGGGAGGGAGGGGGAGGGGAGGGGAAGGGGGTGAGGGGGAGGGAGAGGGGGAGGGAGGGGGGAGGGAGGGAGGAGGGGAGGGGAGGGAGGGGGGAGGGGAGGGAGGGGGTAGTGGGGAGGGGGAGGGAGGGGGAGGGAGAGGGGAGGGGGAGGGGAGGGGGAAGGGGGAGGGAGGGGGACCTCCCCTTTTCCCAGTACCCCTCTTTCCCCGTTGGTCCCGTCCCCGTAGGGTTTCCATTGTAACCGGGAGGGGGGGGAGGGAGGGTGGAAGGAGGGGGGAGGGGGAGAGGGGTGGAAGGGTGGAGGGAGGGGGGGAGGGAGTGGGGGAGGGTCGGATGGAGGGAAGGAGGGACGGGTGAGTTAGGGGCTGAGTGGTGATGGAGGTTGGGATTGAGGGGGGAGAGTGTGGGGATGGAGGTGGGAAGGAGGGGGGAGGAAGAGGTTGAGGGGGGAAGTGGGACCTCCCCTTTTCCCAGTACCCCTCTTTCCCCCACCACCAAGCCCCCACCGCAACGACCCCTGTTGTCCCCCTCCCCAGTCCCCATTCTCAGACCCCCCCCATTCTCTTGGAAAAAAATTGCTTTTTAATTGCTTGTTTTGAAACATTCGCGGTTAAGTGCTTTTTTAAAAAACATTCGCGGTTAAGTGCTGGTTTTGAAACATTCGCGGCTACTTAGTGCTTCTGTCAGCTGCTTTTCAAAACAATGTTGCAACCATCTCACACAAGCATTGGGAGGATGGGAGGGAGGGAAGGGGAGGGAGGGAGGAGGGAGGTGTGGAGGGAGGAGGGGAGGGAGGGGGGAAGGGGAGGGGGGGGAAGGGGGCGGGAGAGGGGAGGGAGGGGGGATGGGATGGGGAAGGGGGGAGTGAGGGGGACCTCCCCTTTTCCCAGTACCCCTCTTTCCCCGTTGGGCCCGTCCTCGTAGGGTTTCCATTGTAACCGGGAGGAGGGGAGGGAGGGAAGGGGGAGGGAGGGAGGAGGGAGGTGTGGAGGGAGGGGAGGGGGAGGGAGGGGGGAGGGGAGGGTGGAAGGGGGGGGAGGGGGGAGGGAGGGGGGGAGGGGGGAGGGAGAGGGGTAGGGGGGGGAGGGGAGGGGGAAGGGGAGGGAGGGGGACCTCCCCTTTTCCCAGTACCCCTCTTTCCCCGTTGGGCCCGTCCTCGTAGGGTTTCCATTGTAACCGGGAGGAGGGGAGGGAGGGAAGGGGGAGGGAGGGATGTGTGGAGGGGGAGGGAGGGGGGAGGGGAGGGGGGAAGGGGGGGAGGGAGGGGGGGGTGGAGGTGGGAAGGAGTGGGGAGGAAGGGGTTGAGGGGGGAAGGGGGGGAGGGAGGGAATAGGGGCCCCATGCTGATCTGTGTATGTTAAGTGACTCGCACAACTTTAAAAAACTGGCAGTTGCTTTTCGCAACAATGTTGCAACCATCTCACACAAGCATTGTGACGTCACAAGCTGAAGACCTTGAAAAAAAAGGTCAGAAAAAAAATTATGTAAATTTAAAGTAGTAAACACCCAATAGCAGCCGCTTGTCCATCGCGAGCTGATCTCTCATTGGTGCACGGGTGCCATTGTGACATCACGCGCTGAAGCCCCTTCAAGAAAAGGGTTAGAAATGAAAATTTTATATCTCTCTAGCTTTAAAAAGGTAGCTTCAATTTGAACGAAAGTACTTACAATAGTTGCCCATGTTAATGGTGAATACGGCGGTACAAAAATCGTAGCGCTTTGGTGTACCGTCTGGGAGGAGTAGGGTTTGGCCCCTTCAAGAAAAGTGTTAGAAATGAAAATTTAAACTTTAATATCTCTCTAGCTTTAAAAAGGTAGCTTCAATTTGAACGAAAGTACTTACAATAGTTGCCCAGGTTAATGGTGAATATGGCGGTACAAAAATCGTAGCGCTTTGGTGTACCGTCTGGGAGGAGCAGGGTTTGTAAGTTATGGACAGAAATCTTCGGAATCTTCCGTATATACACACATACATACGGAATGTTGGACCGCAGAGTTTTAGTATTATATAGACTAGACCGAGTGGGCCCGTTGGGCCCGTCCTCGTAGGGTTTCCATTGTAACCGGGAGGGGAGGAAAGGGGGAGGGTTGGGGGAGGGAAGGGGGAGGGAGGAGGGGAGGGGAGGGGGGGAGGGGAGGGGGGGAGGGGGGAGGGAGAGGGGAGGGAGGGGGTAGGGGGGAGGGAGGGGGAGAGGGGGGGATGGGAGGGGGAGGGGAGGGGGGAAGGGAGGAGGGAAAGGGGGGAGGGAGAGGGGAGGGAGGTGGGTAGGGGGAAGGGAGGGGGACCTCCCCTTTTCCCAGTACCCCTCTTTCCCCGTTGGGCCCGTCCTCGTAGGGTTTCCATTGTAACCGGGAGGAGGGGAGGGCGGGAAGGGGGAGGGAGGGAGGAGGGTGGTGTGGAGGGAGGAGGGGAGGGGAGGGAGGGGGGAGGGGAGGGAGGTGGGTAGCGGGGAGGGGAAGGGGGGAGGGAGGGGGACCTCCCCTTTTCCCAGTACTCCTCTTTCCCCGTTGGGCCCGTCCTCGTAGGGTTTCAATTGTAACCGGGTGGGGGGGAGGGAGGGTGGAAGGAGGGGGGAGAGGGATGGAAGGGTGGAGGGAGGGGGGGAGGGATTGGGGAGGGAGGGAAGGAGGGAGGGGGGAGTTAGGGGGGAGGGGGGAGGGAGTTGGGGAGGGAGGGGGAGGAGGGGGGGAGGGAGTGGGGATGGAGGTGGGAAGGAGGGGGGATGAAGGGGTTGAGGGGGGAAGGGGGACCTCCCCTTTTCCCAGTACCCCTCTTTCCCCGTTGGGCCCGTCCTCATAGGGTTTCCATTGTAACCGGGAGGGGGGAGGGAGGGAGGTGTGGAGGGAGGAGGGGAGGGGGAGGGAGGGGGGAGGGGAGGGGGGAAGGGGAGGGGGGAAGGGGGGAGGGAGTAGGGGGGAGGGGAGGGAGGGGGATCTCCCCTTTTCCCAGTACCCCTCTTTCCCCGTTGGGCCCGTCCCCGTAGGGTTTCCATTGTAACCGGGAAACACTTGCCCCGGTGGCCCACGAGCATAGGGGCCCAATGCTGATCTGTGTATGTTAAGTGACTTGCAATAAAAAAAAATACTTTAAAAAAAGATAAGTGCTTTTTAAGTGCTTGTTTTGAAACATTCGCGGTCACATAGTGCTTCTCACTGCGATCTGTTAGTGGTGCTTTTCGAAACAATGTAGCACCCATCTCAAACAAGCATTGGGAGGATGGGAGGGAGGGAAGGGGAGGGAGGGAGGAGAGAGGTGTGGAGGGAGGGGGGAAGGGGAGGGGGGAACGGGGGGAAGGGGGAGGGAGAGGAGAGGGAGGGGGAATGGGATGGGGGAAGGGGGGAGGGAGGGGGACCTCCCCTTTTCCCAGTACCCCTCTTTCCCCGTTGGGCCCGTCCTCGTAGGGTTTCCATTGTAACCGGGAGGAGGGGAGGGAGGGAGGAGGGAGGTGTGGAGGGAGGAGGGGAGGGGGAAGGGGGAGGGAGAGGGTTAGGGGGGAGGGGGAGGGGAGGGGAGGGAGGGGGACCTCCCCTTTTCCCAGTACCCCTCTTTCCCCGTTGGGCCCATCCCCGTAGGGTTTCCTTTGTAACCAGAAGGGGGGAGGGAGGGTGGAAGGAGGGGGGAGGGGGAGAGGGATGGAAGGGTGGAGGGAGGGGGGGAGGGATGGAGGGAAGGAGGGAGGGGGGGGAGTTAGGGGAGGAGGGGTGAGGGAGGTGGGGAGGGAGTTGGGGAGGAGGGGGGGAGGGAGTGGGGATGGAGGTGGGAAGGAGTGGGGAGGAAGGGGTTGAGGGGGGAAGGGGGGGGAGGGAGGGAATAGGGGCCCCATGCTGATCTGTGTATGTTAAGTGACTTGCACAACTTTAAAAAACTGGCAGTTGCCTTTCGCAACAATGTTGCAACAATCTCACACAAGCATTGTGACGTCACAAGCTGAAGATGTAAATTTAAAACCGAGCTGATCTCTCATTGGTGCACGGGTGCCATTGTGACATCACGCGCTGAAGCCCCTTCAAGAAAAGGGTTAGAAATGAAAATTAAACTTTAATATCTCTCTAGCTTTAAAAAGGCAGCTTCAATTTGAACGAAAGTACTTACAATAGTTGCCCATGTTAATGGTGAATATGGCGGTACAAAAATCGTAGCGCTTTGGTGTACCGTCAGGGAGGAGTAGGGTTTGTAAGTTATGGACAGAAACTCTTCGGAATCTTTGCGTACATACACATATACATCCATACATACGGAATGTTGGACCGCAGAGTTTTAGTAGTATATAGACTAGACCGAGTGGGCCCGTTGGGCCCGTCCTCGTAGGGTTTCCATTGTAACCGGGAGGGGAGGAAAGGGGGAGGGTTGGGGGAGGGGAGGGAGGAGGGGAGGGAGGGAGGGAGGGGAGGGGGAGGGAGAGGGGAGGGAGGGGGGTAGGGGGGAGGGAGAGGGGGGGATGGGAGGGGGGAGGGGAGGGGGGAGGGAGGAGGGAAGGGGGGAGGGAGAGGGAGGTGGGTAGGGGGGAGGGAGGGAGGGGGACCTCCCCTTTTCCCAGTACCCCTCTTTCCCCGTTGGGCCCGTCCTCGTAGGGTTTCCATTGTAACCGGGAGGAGGGGAGGGCGGGAAGGGGGAGGGAGGGAGGAGGGAGGTGTGGAGGGAGGAGGGGAGGGGAGGGAGGGGGGAGGGGGGGGAAGGGGAGGGGGGAAGGGGGAGGGAGAGGGAGAGGGGAGGGAGGGGGGATGGGATGGGGGAAGGGGGGAGGGAGGGGGACCTCCCCTTTTCCCAGTACTCCTCTTTCCCCGTTGGGCCCGTCCTCGTAGGGTTTCAATTGTAACCGGGAGGGGGGGAGGGAGGGTGGAGAGGGATGGAAGGGTGGAGGGAGGGGGGGAGGGATTGGGGAGGGAGGGATGGAAGGAGGGGGGAGTTAGGGGGGAGGGGGGAGGGAGTTGGGGAGGGAGGGGGAGGAGGGGGGGGAGGGAGTGGGGATGGAGGTGGGAAGGAGGGGGGATGAAGGGGTTGAGGGGGGAAGGGGGACCTCCCCTTTTCCCAGTACCCCTCTTTCCCCGTTGGGCCCGTCCCCGTAGGGTTTCTATTGTAACCGGGAGGGGGGAGGGAGGATGGAAGGAGGGGGGAGGGGGAGAGGGATGGAAGGGTGGATTGATTGGGGGAGGGAGGGATGGAGGGAAGGAGGGAGGGGGGGGAGATAGGGGGGAGATTTGAGGGAGGTGGGGAGGGAGGGGGAGGGAGTTGGGGAGGGAGGGGGAGGAGGGGGGGAGGGAGTGGGGATGGAGGTGGGAAGGAAGGGGTTGAGGGGGTGAAGGGGGACCTCCCATTTTCCCAGTACCCCTCTTTCCCCCACCACCAAGCCCCCTCCGCAACGACCCCTGTTGTCCCCCTCCCCAGTCCCCATTCTCAGACCCCCCCCCCATTCTCTCTCTCCCCCAGACACACTCCAAGTGCTGTTTCGCAACACTTGCCCCGGTGGCCCATGAGCATAGAGGCCCCATGTTGATCTGTGTATGTTAAGTGACTTGCAATAAAAAAGACTACTTGAAAACAGTGGTTTAAAGTGGTTTAAAGTGCTGTTTTTGCTACATTCGCGGTCATTTAGTGCTTCTCACGACCACGGTCATTTAGTGCTTCTCACTGCGATCTGTTAGTGGTGCTTTTCGAAACAATGTAGCACCCATCTCAAACAAGCATTGGGAGGATGGGAGGGAGGGAAGGGGAGGGAGGGAGGAGAGAGGTGTGGAGGGAGGAGGGGAGGGAGGGGGAAGGGGAGGGGGGGAACGGGGGGAAGGGGGAGGGAGAGGGGAGGGAGGGGGGATGGGATGGGGGAAGGGGGGAGGGAGGGGACCTCCCCTTTTCCCAGTACCCCTCTTTCCCCGTTGGGCCCGTCCTCGTAGGGTTTCCATTGTAACCGGGAGGAGGGGAGGGAGGGAGGAGGGAGGTGTGGAGGGAGGAGGGGAGGGGGGGAGGGGAGGGGGGAAGGGGGAGGGAGAGGGTTAGGGGGGAGGGGGATGGGGGAGGGGGTAAGGGGAGGGAGGGGGACCTCCCCTTTTCCCAGTACCCCTCTTTCCCCGTTGGGCCCGTCCCCGTAGGGTTTCCTTTGTAACCAGAAGGGGGGGAGGGAGGGTGGAAGGAGGGGGGAGGGGGAGAGGGATGGAAGGGTGGAGGGAGGGGGGGAGGGATGGAGGGAAGGAGGGAGGGGGGGGAGTTAGGGGAGGAGGGGTGAGGGAGGTGGGGAGGGAGTTGGGGAGGAGGGGGGGAGGGAGTGGGGATGGAGGTGGGAAGGAGTGGGGAGGAAGGGGTTGAGGGGGGAAGGGGGGGGAGGGAGGGAATAGGGGCCCCATGCTGATCTGTGTATGTTAAGTGACTCGCACAACTTTAAAAAACTGGCAGTTGCTTTTCGCAACAATGTTGCAAACCATCTCACACAAGCATTGTGACATCACAAGCTGAAGACCTTGAAAAAAAAGTCAGAAAAAAAATTATGTAAATTTAAAACCGAGCTGATCTCTCATTGGTGCACGGGTGCCATTGTGACATCACGCGCTGAAGCCCCTTCAAGAAAAGGGTTAGAAATGAGAAATTTTAACTTTAATATCTCTCTAGCTTTAAAAAGGTAGCTTCAATTTGAACGAAAGTACTTACAATAGTTGCCCATTTTAATGGTGAATATGGCGGTACAAAAATCGTAGCGCTTTGGTGTACCGTCTGGGAGGAGTAGGGTTTGTAAGTTATGGACAGAAATCTTCGGAATCTTCCGTACAAACATACGGAATCTTCCGTATATACATACGGAATGTTGGACCGCAGAGTTTTAGTAGTATATAGACTAGACCGAGTGGGCCCGTTGGGCCCGTCCTCGTAGGGTTTCCATTGTAACCGGGAGGGGAAGAAAGGGGGAGGGTTGGGGGAGGGAAGGGGGAGGGAGGAGGGGAGGGAGGGGGAGGGGAGGGGGGAGGGAGAGGGGGAGGGAGGGGGTTAGGGGGAGGGAGGGGGGAGAGGGGGGGATGGGAGGGGGGAGGGGAGGGGGGAAGGGAGGAGGGAAGGGGGGGAGGGAGAGGGGAGGGAGGGAGGGAGGGGGACCTCCCCTTTTCCCAGTACCCCTCTTTCCCCGTTGGGCCCGTCCTCGTAGGGTTTCCATTGTAACCGGGAGGAGGGGAGGGCGGGAAGGGGGAGGGAGGGAGGAGGGAGGTGTGGAAGGAGGAGGGGAGGGGAGGGAGGGGGGAGGGGAGGGAGGGGGTAGGGGGGAGGGGGAGGGAGAGGGGGGGAGGGGAGGGGGAAGGGGGGAGGGAGGGGGACCTCCCCTTTTCCCAGTACTCCTCTTGCCCCGTTGGGCCCGTCCTCGTAGGGTTTCAAGGAGGGGGGAGAGGGATGGAAGGGTGGAGGGAGGGGGGAGGGATTGGGGAGGGAGGGATGGAGGGAAGGAGGGAGGGGGGAGTTAGGGGGGAGGGAGTTGGGGAGGGAGGGGGAGGAGGGGGGGAGGGAGTGGGGATGGAGGTGGGAAGGAGGGGAGATGAAGGGGTTGAGGGGGGAAGGGGGACCTCCCCTTTTCCCAGTACCCCTCTTTCCCCGTTGGGCCCGTCCTCATAGGGTTTCCATTGTAACCGGGAGGGGGGGAGGGAGGGAGGAGGGAGGTGTGGAGGGAGGAGGGGAGGGGGAGGGAGGGGAGGGGGGAAGGGGAGGGGGGAAGGGGGTAGGGGGGAGGGGAGGGAGGGGGATCTCCTCTTTTCCCAGTACCCCTCTTTCCCCGTTGGGCCCGTCCCCGTAGGGTTTCCATTGTAACCGGGAGGGGGGGAGGGAGGGTGGAAGGAGGGGGGAGGGGGAGAGGGATGGAAGGGTGGAGGGAGGGGGGAGGGATTGGGGGAGGGTGGGATGGAGGGAAGGAGGGAGGGGGGAGTTAGGGGCTGAGTGGTGATGGAGGTTGGGATTGAGGGGGGAGAGAGTAGGGATGGAGGTGGGAAGGAGGGGGGAGGAAGAGGTTGAGGGGGAAGTGGGACCTCCCCTTTTCCCAGTACCCCTCTTTCCCCCACCACCAAGCCCCCACCGCAACGACCCCTGTTGTCCCCCTCCCCAGTCCCCATTCTCAGACCCCCCCCCATTCTCTTGGAATAAAAAAAAAAACTTTAAAAAAAATAAGTGCTTTTTAATTGCTGGTTTTGAAACATTCGCGGTTAAGTGCTTTTTAAAAAAACATTCGCGGTTAAGTGCTGGTTTTGAAACATTCGCGGCTACTTCGTGCTTCTGTCAGTTGCTTTTCGAAACAATGTTGCAACCATCTCACACAAGCATTGGGAGGATGGGAGGGAGGGAAGGGGAGGGAGGGAGGGAGGAGGGAGGTGTGGAGGGAGGAGGAGAGGGAGGGGGAAGGGGAGGGGGGGAAGGGGGCGGGAGAGGGGACGGAGGGGGGATGGGATGGGGAAGGGGGGAGGGAGGGGGACCTCCCCTTTTCCCAGTACCCCTCTTTCCCCGTTGGGCCCGTCCTCGTAGGGTTTCCATTGTAACCGGGAGGAGGGGAGGGAGGGAAGGGGGAGGGAGGGAGGGAGGGGAGGGGGAGGGAGGGAGGAGGGAGGTGTGGAGGGAGGGGAGGGGGAGGGAGGGGGGAGGGGAGGGGGAAGGGGGGGGGGAGGGGGAGGGAGAGGGGGAGGGAGGGGGGAAGTGGGGTGAGGGGGGAGGGAGAGGGGTAGGGGGGGAGGGGAGGGGAAGGGGAGGGAGGGGGACCTCCCCTTTTCCCAGTACCCCTCTTTCTCCGTTGGGCCCATCCTCGTAGGGTTTCAATTGTAACCGGGAGGAGGGGAGGGAGGGAAGGGGGAGGGAGGGAGGTGTGGAGGGTGGAGGGGGAGGGGGAGGGAGGGGGGAGGGGAGGGGGGAAGGGGGGGAGGGAGGGGGGGGTGGAGGTGGGAAGGAGTGGGGAGGAAGGGGTTGAGGGGGGAAGGGGGGGGAGGGAGGGAATAGGGGCCCCATGCTGATCTGTGTATGTTAAGTGACTCGCACAACTTTAAAAAACTGGCAGTTGCTTTTCGCAACAATGTTGCAACATCTCACACAAGCATTGTGACGTCACAAGCTGAAGACCTTGAAAAAAAAGGTCAGAAAAAAAATCATGTAAATTTAAAGTAGTAAACACCCAATAGCAGCTGCTTGTCCATCGCGAGCTGATCTCTCATTGGTGCACGGGTGCCATTGTGACATCACGCGCTGAAGCCCCTTCAAGAAAAGGGTTAGAAATGAGAAATTTTAACTTTAATATCTCTCTAGCTTTAAAAAGGTAGCTTCAATTTGAACGAAAGTACTTACAATAGTTGCCCATGTTAATGGTGAATATGGCGGTACAAAAATCGTAGCGCTTTGGTGTACCTTCAGGGAGGAGTAGGGTTTGTAAGTTATGGACAGAAATCTTCGGAATCTTCCGTATATACACACGGAATCTTCCGTATATACATACGGAATGTTGGACCGCAGAGTTTTAGTATTATACTAGACCGAGTGGGCCCGTTGGGCCCGTCCTCGTAGGGTTTCCATTGTAACCGGGATGGGAGGAAAGGGGGAGGGTTGGGGGAGGGAAGGGGGAGGGAGGAGGGGAGGGAGGGGGGAGGGGAGGGGGGAGGGGGGGAGGGAGGGGGAGGGAGGGGGGTAGGGGGGAGGGAGGGGGGAGAGGGGGGGATGGGAGGGGGGAGGGGGGAAGGGAGGAGGGTAGGGGGGGAGGGAGAGGGGAGGGAGGTGGGTAGGGGGGAGGGAGGGAGGGGGACCTCCCCTTTTCCCAGTACCCCTCTTTCCCCGTTGTGCCCGTCCTCGTAGGGTTTCCATTGTAACCGGGAGGAGGGGAGGGCGGGAAGGGGGAGGGAGGGAGGAGGGAGGTGTGGAGGGAGGAGGGGAGGGGAGGGAGGGGGGAGGGGAGGGAGGGGGGAGGGGGAGGGAGGGGGAGGGAGGGGGGAGGGAGAGGGGAGGGGGAGGGGAGGGGGAAGGGGGGAGGGAGGGGGACCTCCCCTTTTCCCAGTACCCCTCTTTCCCCGTTGGTCCCGTCCCCGTAGGGTTTCCATTGTAACCGGGAGGGGGGGAGGGAGGGTGGAAGGAGGGGGGAGGGGGAGAGGGGTGGAAGGGTGGAGGGAGGGGGGGAGGGAGTGGGGGAGGGTCGGATGGAGGGAAGGAGGGACGGGTGAGTTAGGGGCTGAGTGGTGATGGAGGTTGGGATTGAGGGGGGAGAGAGTGGGGATGGAGGTGGGAAGGAGGGGGGAGGAAGAGGTTGAGGGAGGGAAGTGGGTGGGACCTCCCTTTTCCCAGTACCCCTCTTTCCCCCACCACCAAGCCCCCACCGCAACGACCCCTGTTGTCCCCCTCCCCAGTCCCCATTCTCAGACCACCCCCCATTCTCTTGGAATAAAAAAAAATGCTTTAAAAAAAAAAGTGCTTTTTAATTGCTTGTTTTGAAACATTCGCGGTTAAGTGCTGGTTTTGAAACATTCGCGGCTACTTAGTGCTTCTGTCAGTTGCTTTTCGAGGGAGGGAGTAGGGAGGTGTGGAGGGGGGAGGGGAGGGGGAGGGAGGGGGGGGAGGGGAGAGGGGAAGGGGGGAGGGAGAGGGGAGGGAAGGGGGTAGGGGGGAGGGGGAGGGAGGGGGGAAGGGGAGGGAGGGGGAAGGGGAGGGGGAGGGATGGGGGGGAGGGAGAAGGGAGGGAGGGGGGAGTGAGGGGGAGGGAGGGGGGAGTGAGGGGGAGGGAGGGGAACCTCCCATTTTCCCAGTACCCCTCTTTCCCCATTGGGCCCGTCCTCGTAGGGTTTCCATTGTAACCGGGAGGAGGGGAGGGAGGGAAGGGGGAGGGAGGGAGGAGGGAGGTGTGGAGGTGTGGAGGTGTGGAGGGAGGAGGGGAGGGGAGGGGGAGGGGAGGGGTGGAGGGGGGAAGGGGGGAGGAGGGAGGGAGAGGGGAGGGAGGGGGGGTAGGGGGGGAGGTAAGGGGGAGGGAGGGGGAGGGGAGGGGGGAAGGGGGAGGGAGGGGGATCTCCCCTTTTCCCAGTACCCCACTTTCCCCGTTGGGCCCGTCCTCGTAGGGTATCCATTGTAACCGGGAGGAGGGGAGGGAGGGAAGGGGGAGGGAAGGAGGAGGGAGGTGTGGAGGCAGGAGGGGAGGGGAGGGAGGGGGAGGGGAGGGAGGGGGGTAGGGGGGAGGGGGAGGGAGGGGAAGGGGGGAGGGGAGGGGGAAGGGGGTAGTGAGGGGGACCTCCCCTTTTCCCAGTACCCCTCTTTCCCCATTGGGCCCGTCCTCGTAGGGTTTCCATTGTAACGGGGAGGAGGGAGGGAGGGTGGAAGGAGGGGGGAGGGGGAGAGGGATGGAAGGGTGGAGGGAGGGAGGGATTGGGGGAGGGAGGGATGGAGGGAAGGAGGGAGGGGGGAGTTAGAGGGGAGGGAGGGGGGGAGGGAGTGGGGATGGAGGTGGGAAGGAGGGGGGATGAAGGGGTTGAGGGGGGAAGGGGGACCTCCCCTTTTCCCAGTACCCCTCTTTCCCCGTTGGGCCCATCCTCGTAGGGTTTCCATTGTAACCGGGAGGGAGGGGGGAGGGAGGTGTGGAGGGAGGTGTGGAGGGAGGAGGGGAGGGGGAGGGAGGGGGAAGGGGAGGGGGGAAGGGGAGGGGGGAGGGAAGGGGGGAGCGGGTAGGGGGGAGCGGGTAGGGGGGAGGGGAGGGAGGGGGATCTCCCCTTTTCCCAGTACCCCTCTTTCCCCGTTGGGCCCGTCCCCGTAGGGTTTCCATTGTAACCGGGAGGGGGGGAGGGAGGGTGGAAGGAGGGGGGAGGGGGAGAGGGATGGAATGGTGGAGGGAGGGGGGAGGGAGTGGGGGAGGGTGGGATGGAGGGAAGGAGGGAGGGGGGGAGTTAGGGGCTGAGTGGTGATGGAGGTTGGGATTGAGGGGAGGGAGGGGGGGAGGGAGTGGGGATGGGAGTGGGGATGGAGGTGGGAAGGAGGGGGGAGGAAGGGGTTGAGGGGGGAAGGGGGGGAGGGAGGGAATAGGGGCCCCATGCTGATCTGTGTATGTTAAGTGACTTGCACAACTTTAAAAAACTGGCAGTTGCTTTTCGCAACAATGTTGCAACAATCTCACACAAGCATTGTGACGTCACAAGCTGAAGATGTAAATTTAAAACCGAGCTGATCTCTCATTGGTGCACGGGTGCCATTGTGACATCACGCGCTGAAGCCCCTTCAAGAAAAGGGTTAGAAATGAAAATTTAAACTTTAATATCTCTCTAGCTTTAAAAAGGTAGCTTCAATTTGAACGAAAGTACTTACAATAGTTGCCCATGTTAATGGTGAATATGGCGGTACAAAAATCGTAGCGCTTTGGTTTACCGTCTGGGAGGAGTAGGGTTTGTAAGTTATGGACAGAAATCTTCGGAATCTTCCGTACAAACATACGGAATCTTCCGTATATACATACGGAATGTTGGACCGCAGAGTTTTAGTAGTATACTAGACCGAGTGGGCCCGTTGGGCCCGTCCTCGTAGGGTTTCCATTGTAACCGGGAGGGGAGGAAAGGGGGAGGGTTGGGGGAGGGAAGGGGGAGGGAGGAGGGGAGGGAGGGGGGGAGGGGAGGGGGAGGGAGAGGGGAGGGGGTAGGGGGGAGGGAGGGGGGAGGGAGGGGGGAGAGGGGGGGATGGGAGGGGGGAGGGGAGGGGGGGAGGGAGGAGGGAAGGGGGGGAGGGAGAGGGGAAGGAGGTGGGTAGGGGGGAGGGAGGGAGGGGGACCTCCCCTTTTCCCAGTACCCCTCTTTCCCCGTTGGGCCCGTCCTCGTAGGGTTTCCATTGTAACCGGGAGGAGGGGAGGGCGGGAAGGGGGAGGGAGGGAGGAGGGAGGTGTGGAGGGAGGAAGGGAGGGGAGGGAGGGGGGAGGGGGGGAAGGGGAGGGGGGAAGGGGGGAAGGGGGAGGGAGAGGGAGAGGGGAGGGAGGGGGGATGGGATGGGGGAAGGGGGGAGGGAGGGGGACCTCCCCTTTTCCCAGTACTCCTCTTTCCCCGTTGGGCCCGTCCTCGTAGGGTTTCAATTGTAACCGGGAGGGGGGGAGGGAGGGTGGAAGGAGGGGGGAGAGGGATGGAAGGGTGGAGGGAGGGGGGGAGGGATTGGGGAGGGAGGGATGGAGGGAGGGGGGAGTTAGGGGGGAGGGGGGAGGGAGTTGGGGAGGGAGTGGGAGGAGGGGGGGAGGGAGTGGGGATGGAGGTGGGAAGGAGGGGGGATGAAGGTGTTGAGGGGGGAAGGGGGACCTCCCCTTTTCCCAGTACCCCTCTTTCCCCGTTGGGCCCGTCCTCATAGGGTTTCCATTGTAACCGGGAGGGGGGGAGGGAGGTGTGGAGGGAGGAGGGGAGGGGGAGGGAGGGGGGGAGGGGAGGGGGGAAGGGGAGGGGGAAGGGGGGAGGGGGTAGGGGGGAGGGGAGGGAGGGGGACCTCCCCTTTTCCCAGTACCCCTCTTTCCCCGTTGGGCCCGTCCCCGTAGGGTTTCTATTGTAACCGGGAGGGGGGAGGGAGGATGGAAGGAGGGGGGAGGGGGAGAGGGATGGAAGGGTGGATTGATTGGGGGAGGGAGGGATGGAGGGAAGGAGGGAGGGGGGGAGTTAGGGGGGAGGTTTGAGGGAGGTGGGGAGGGAGGGGGAGGGAGTTGGGGAGGGAGGGGGAGGAGGGGGGGAGGGAGTGGGGATGGAGGTGGGAAGGAAGGGGTTGAGGGGTGAAGGGGGACCTCCCATTTTCCCAGTACCCCTCTTTCCCCCACCACCAAGCCCCCTCCGCAACGACCCCTGTTGTCCCCCTCCCCAGTCCCCATTCTCAGACCCCCCCCCCATTCTCTCTCTCCCCCAGACACACTCCAAGTGCTGTTTCGCAACACTTGCCCCGGTGGCCCACGAGCATAGAGGCCCCATGTTGATCTGTGTATGTTAAGTGACTTGCAATAAAAAAGACTACTTGAAAACAGTGGTTTAAAGTGGTTTAAAGTGCTGTTTTTGCTACATTCGCGGTCATTTAGTGCTTCTCACGACCACGGTCATTTAGTGCTTCTCACTGCGATCTGTTAGTGGTGCTTTTCGAAACAATGTAGCACCCATCTCAAACAAGCATTGGGAGGATGGGAGGGAGGGAAGGGGAGGGAGGGAGGAGAGAGGTGTGGAGGGAGGAGGGGAGGGAGGGGGAAGGGGAGGGGGGAACGGGGGGAAGGGGGAGGGAGAGGGGAGGGAGGGGGGATGGGATGGGGGAAGGGGGGAGGGAGGGGGACCTCCCCTTTTCCCAGTACCCCTCTTTCCCCGTTGGGCCCGTCCTCGTAGGGTTTCCATTGTAACCGGGAGGAGGGGAGGGAGGGAGGGAGGTGTGGAGGGAGAAGGGGAGGGGGGGAGGGGAGGGGGGAAGGGGGAGGGAGAGGGTTAGGGGGGAGGGGGAGGGGGTAAGGGGAGGGAGGGGGACCTCCCCTTTTCCCAGTACCCCTCTTTCCCCGTTGGGCCCGTCCCCGTAGGGTTTCCTTTGTAACCAGAAGGGGGGGAGGGAGGGTGGAAGGAGGGGGGAGGGGGAGAGGGATGGAAGGGTGGAGGGAGGGGGGGAGGGATGGAGGGAAGGAGGGAGGGGGGGGAGTTAGGGGAGGAGGGGTGAGGGAGGTGGGGAGGGAGTTGGGGAGGAGGGGGGGAGGGAGTGGGGATGGAGGTGGGAAGGAGTGGGGAGGAAGGGGTTGAGGGGGGAAGGGGGGGAGGGAGGGAATAGGGGCCCCATGCTGATCTGTGTATGTTAAGTGACTCGCACAACTTTAAAAAACTGGCAGTTGCTTTTCGCAACAATGTTGCAAACCATCTCACACAAGCATTGTGACGTCACAAGCTGAAGACCTTGAAAAAAAAGGTCAGAAAAAAAATTATGTAAATTTAAAACCGAGCTGATCTCTCATTGGTGCACGGGTGCCATTGTGACATCACGCGCTGAAGCCCCTTCAAGAAAAGGGTTAGAAATGAGAAATTTTAACTTTAATATCTCTCTAGCTTTAAAAAGGTAGCTTCAATTTGAACGAAAGTACTTACAATAGTTGCCCATGTTAATGGTGAATATGGCGGTACAAAAATCGTAGCGCTTTGGTGTACCGTCTGGGAGGAGTAGGGTTTGTAAGTTATGGACAGAAATCTTCGGAATCTTCCGTACAAACATACGGAATCTTCCGTATATACATACGGAATGTTGGACATCTGAGTTTTAGTAGTATATAGACTAGACCGAGTGGGCCCGTTGGGCCCGTCCTCGTAGGGTTTCCATTGTAACCGGGAGGGGAGGAAAGGGGGAGGGTTGGGGGAGGGAGGAGGGGAGGGAGGGGGGGAGGGAGGGGGGAGGGGAGGGGGGGAGGGGGGAGGGAGAGGGGAGGGAGGGGGGGTAGGGGGGAGGGAGGGGGGAGAGGGGGGGATGGGAGGGGGGAGGGGGGAAGGGAGGAGGGAAGGGGGGGAGGGAGAGGGGAGGGAGGTGGGTAGGGGGGAGGGAGGGAGGGGGACCTCCCCTTTTCCCAGTACCCCTCTTTCCCCGTTGGGCCCGTCCTCGTAGGGTTTCCATTGTAACTGGTAGGAGGGGAGGGCGGGAAGGGGGAGGGAGGGAGGAGGGAGGTGTGGAGGGAGGAGGGGAGGGGAGGGAGGGGGGAGGGGAGGGAGGGGGGTAGGGGGGAGGGGGAGGGAGAGGGGAGGGGGGAGGGGAGGGGGAAGGGGGGAGGGAGGGGGAAGGGGGGAGGGAGGGGGACCTCCCCTTTTCCCAGTACTCCTCTTTCCCCGTTGGGCCCGTCCTCGTAGGGTTTCAATTGTAACCTGGAGGGGGGGAGGGAGGGTGGAAGGAGGGGGGAGAGGGATGGAAGGGTGGAGGGAGGGCGGGAGGGATTGGGGAGGGAGGGAAGGAGGGAGGGGGGAGTTAGGGGGGAGGGGGGAGGGAGTTGGGGAGGGAGGGGGAGGAGGGGGGAGGGAGTGGGGATGGAGGTGGGAAGGAGGGGGGATGAAGGGGTTGAGGGGGGAAGGGGGACCTCCCCTTTTCCCAGTACCCCTCTTTCCCCGTTGGGCCTGTCCTCATAGGGTTTCCATTGTAACCGGGAGGGGGGGAGGGAGGGAGGAGGGAGGTGTGGAGGGAGGAGGGGAGGGGGAGGGAGGGGGGGAGGGGAGGGGGGAAGGGGAGGGGGGAAGGGGGTAGGGGGAGGGGAGGGAGGGGGATCTCCCCTTTTCCCAGTACCCCTCTTTCCCCGTTGGGCTCGTCCCCGTAGGGTTTCCATTGTAACCGGGAGGGGGGGAGGGAGGGTGGAAGGAGGTGGGAGGGGGAGAGGGATGGAAGGGTGGAGGGAGGGGGCAGGGAGTGGGGGAGGGTGGGATGGAGGGAAGGAGGGAGGGGGGGAGTTAGGGGCTGAGTGGTGATGGAGGTTGGGATTGAGGGGGGAGGGAGGGGGGGAGCGAGTGGGGATGGAGGTGGGAAGGAGGGGGGAGGAAGGGGTTGAGGGGGGAAGTGGAACCTCCCCTTTTCCCAGTACCCCTCTTTCCCCCACCACCAAGCCCCCTCCGCAAGGACCCCTGTTGTCCCCCTCCCCAGTCCCCATTCTCAGACACCCCCGCCATTCTCTCTCTCCCCCAGACACACTCTCAGTGCTTTTTTCGAAACACTTGCCCCGGTGGCCCACGAGCATAGGGGCCCAATGCTGATCTGTGTATGTTAAGTGACTTGCAATAAAAAAAAATATTTAAAAAAAGATAAGTGCTTTTTAAGTGCTTGTTTTGAAACATTCGCGGTCACATAGTGCTTCTCACTGCGATCTGTTAGTGGTGCTTTTCGAAACAATGTAGCACCCATCTCAAACAAGCATTGGGAGGATGGGAGGGAGGGAAGGGGAGGGAGGGAGGAGAGAGGTGTGGAGGGAGGGGGGAAGGGGAGGGGGGAATGGGGGGAACGGGGGGAAGGGGGAGGGAGAGGGGAGGGAGGGGGGATGGGATGGGGAAGGGATGGGGGAAGGGGGGAGGGAGGGGGACCTCCCCTTTTCCCAGTACCCCTCTTTCCCCGTTGGGCCCGTCCTCGTAGGGTTTCCATTGTAACCGGGAGGAGGGGAGGGAGGGAGGAGGGAGGTGTGGAGGGAGGAGGGGAGGGGGGGAGGGGAGGGGGGAAGGGGGAGGGAGAGGGTTAGGGGGGAGGGGGAGGGGGGAGGGGAGGGGGAAGGGGAGGGAGGGGGACCTCCCCTTTTCCCAGTACCCCTCTTTCCCCGTTGGGCCCGTCCCCATAGGGTTTCCTTTGTAACCAGAAGGGGGGGAGGGAGGGTGGAAGGAGGGGGGAGGGGGAGAGGGATGGAAGGGTGGAGGGAGGGGGGGGAGGATGGAGGGAAGGAGGGAGGGGGGGGGAGTTAGGGGAGGAGGGGTGAGGGAGGTGGGGAGGGAGTTGGGGAGGAGGGGGGGAGGGAGTGGGGATGGAGGTGGGAAGGAGTGGGGAGGAAGGGGTTGAGGGGGGAAGGGGGGGGAGGGAGGGAATAGGGGCCCCATGCTGATCTGTGTATGTTAAGTGACTCGCACAACTTTAAAAAACTGGCAGTTGCTTTTCGCAACAATGTTGCAACAATCTCACACAAGCATTGTGACGTCACAAGCTGAAGATGTAAATTTAAAACCGAGCTGATCTCTCATTGGTGCACGGGTGCCATTGTGACATCACGCACTGAAGCCCCTTCAAGAAAAGGGTTAGAAATGAAAATTTAAACTTTAATATCTCTCTAGCTTTAAAAAGGTAGCTTCAATTTGAACGAAAGTACTTACAAAAGTTGCCCACGTTAATGGTGAATATGGCGGTACAAAAATCGTAGCGCTTTGGTGTACCATCTGGGAGGAGTAGGGTTTGTAAGTTATGGACAGAAACTCTTCGGAATCTTCCGTACATACACATATACATCCATACATACGGAATGTTGGACCGCAGAGTTTTAGTAGTATACTAGACCGAGTGGGCCCGTTGGGCCCGTCCTCGTAGGGTTTCCATTGTAACCGGGAGGGGAGGAAAGGGGGAGGGTTGGGGGAGGGAAGGGGGAGGGAGGAGGGAGGGGAGGGGGGGAGGGGGGAGGGAGAGGGGAGGGAGGGGGGTAGGGGGGAGGGAGGGGGGAATGGGAGGGGGAGGGGGGAAGGGAGGAGGGAAGGGGGGGAGGGAGAGGGGAGGGGGGAGGGAGGGAGGGGGACCTCCCCTTTTCCCAGTACCCCTCTTTCCCCGTTGGGCCCGTCCTCGTAGGGTTTCCATTGTAACCGGGAGGGGAGGGCGGGAAGGGGGAGGGAGGGAGGAGGGAGGTGTGGAGGGAGGAGGGGAGGGGAGGGAGGGGGGAGGGGAGGGAGGGGGGTAGGGGGGAGGGGGAGGGAGAGGGGAGGGGGGAGGGGAGGGGGAAGGGGGGAGGGAGGGGACCTCCCCTTTTCCCAGTACTCCTCTTTCCCCGTTGGGCCCGTCCTCGTAGGGTTTCAATTGTAACCGGGAGGGGGGAGGGAGGGTGGAAGGAGGGGGGAGAGGGATGGAAGGGTGGAGGGAGGGGGGGAGGGATTGGGGAGGGAGGGAAGGAGGGAGGGGGGAGTTAGGGGGGAGGGGGGAGGGAGTTGGGGAGGGAGGGGGAGGAGGGGGGGAGGGAGTGGGGATGGAGGTGGGAAGGAGGGGGGATGAAGGGGTTGAGGGGGAAGGGGGACCTCCCCTTTTCCCAGTACCCCTCTTTCCCCGTTGGGCCTGTCCTCATAGGGTTTCCATTGTAACCGGGAGGGGGGGGGGAGGGAGGAGGGAGGTGTGAAGGGAGGAGGGGAGGGGGAGGGAGGGGGGAGGGGAGGGGGAAGGGGAGGGGGGAAGGGGGTAGGGGGAGGGGAGGGAGGGGGATCTCCCCTTTTCCCAGTACCCCTCTTTCCCCGTTGGGCTCGTCCCCGTAGGGTTTCCATTGTAACCGGGAGGGGGGGAGGGAGGGTGGAAGGAGGTGGGAGGGGGAGAGGGATGGAAGGGTGGAGGGAGGGGGCAGGGAGTGGGGGAGGGTGGGATGGAGGGAAGGAGGGAGGGGGGGAGTTAGGGGCTGTGTGATGATGGAGGTTGGGATTGAGGGGGGAGGGAGGGGGGGGAGCGAGTGGGGATGGAGGTGGGAAGGAGGGGGGAGGAAGGGGTTGAGGGGGGAAGTGGAACCTCCCCTTTTCCCAGTACCCCTCTTTCCCCCACCACCAAGCCCCCTCCGCAACGACCCCTGTTGTCCCCCTCCCCAGTCCCCATTCTCAGACCCCCCCCATTCTCTCTCTCCCCCAGACACACTCTCAGTGCTTTTTTCGAAACACTTGCCCCGGTGGCCCACGAGCATAGGGGCCCAATGCTGATTTCTGTATGTTAAGTGACTTGCAATAAAAAAAAATACTTTAAAAAAAGATAAGTGCTTTTTAAGTGCTTGTTTTGAAACATTCGCGGTCACATAGTGCTTCTCACTGCGATCTGTTAGTGGTGCTTTTCGAAACAATGTAGCACCCATCTCAAACAAGCATTGGGAGGATGGGAGGGAGGGAAGGGGAGGGAGGGAGGAGAGAGGTGTGGAGGGAGGGGGGAAGGGGAGGGGGGAACGGGGGAAGGGGGAGGGAGAGGGGAGGGAGGGGGGATGGGATGGGGGAAGGGGGAGGGAGGGGGACCTCCCCTTTTCCCAGTACCCCTCTTTCCCCGTTGGGCCCGTCCTCGTAGGGTTTCCATTGTAACCGGGAGGAGGGGAGGGAGGGAGGAGGGAGGTGTGGAGGGAGGAGGGGAGGGGGGGAGGGGAGGGGGGAAGGGGGAGGGAGAGGGTTAGGGGGGAGGGGGAGGGGGGAAGGGGAGGGAGGGGGACCTCCCCTTTTCCCAGTACCCCTCTTTCCCCGTTGGGCCCGTCCCCGTAGGGTTTCCTTTGTAACCAGAAGGGGGGGAGGGAGGGTGGAAGGAGGGGGGAGGGGGAGAGGGATGGAAGGGTGGAGGGAGGGGGGGGAGGATGGAGGGAAGGAGGGAGGGGGGGGAGTTAGGGGAGGAGGGGTGAGGGAGGTGGGGAGGGAGTTGGGGAGGAGGGGGGAGGGAGTGGGGATGGAGGTGGGAAGGAGTGGGGAGGAAGGGGTTGAGGGGGGAAGGGGGGGAGGGAGGGAATAGGGGCCCCATGCTGACCTGTGTATGTTAAGTGACTTGCACAACTTTAAAAAACTGGCAGTTGCTTTTCGCAACAATGTTGCAACAATCTCACACAAGCATTGTGACGTCACAAGCTGAAGATGTAAATTTAAAACCGAGCTGATCTCTCATTGGTGCACGGGTGCCATTGTGACATCACGCGCTGAAGCCCCTTCAAGAAAAGGGTTAGAAATGAAAATTTAAACTTTAATATCTCTCTAGCTTTAAAAAGGTAGCTTCAATTTGAACGAAAGTACTTACAATAGTTGCCCACGTTAATGGTGAATATGGCGGTACAAAAATCGTAGCGCTTTGGTGTAACTTCAGGGAGGAGTAGGGTTTGTAAGTTATGGACAGAAATTCTTCGGAATCTTCCGTACATACACATATACATACATACATACGGAATGTTGGACCGCAGAGTTTTAGTAGTATATAGAAGACTAGACCGAGTGGGCCCGTTGGGCCCGTCCTCGTAGGGTTTCCATTGTAACTGGGAGGGGAGGAAAGGGGGAGGGTTGGGGGAGGGAAGGGGGAGGGAGGAGGGGAGGGAGGGGGGGAGGGGAGGGGGAGGGAGAGGGGAGGGAGGGGGGTAGGGGGTACGGAGGGGGGAGAGGGGGGGATGGGAGGGGGGAGGGGAGGGGGGGAGGGAGGAGGGAAGGGGGGAGGGAGAGGGGAGGGAGGTGGGTAGGGGGGAGGGAGGGAGGGGGACCTCCCCTTTTCCCAGTACCCCTCTTTCCCCGTTGGGCCCGTCCTCGTAGGGTTTCCATTGTAACCGGGAGGAGGGGAGGGCGGGAAGGGGGAGGGAGGGAGGAGGGAGGTGTGGAGGGAGGAGGGGAGGGGAGGGAGGGGGGAGGGGGGGAAGGGGAGGGGGGAAGTGGGGAAGGGGGAGGGAGAGGGAGAGGGGAGGGAGGGGGGATGGGATGGGGGAAGGGGGGAGGGAGGGGGACCTCCCCTTTTCCCAGTACTCCTCTTTCCCCGTTGGGCCCGTCCTCGTAGGGTTTCAATTGTAACCGGGAGGGGGGGAGGGAGGGTGGAAGGAGGGGGGAGAGGGATGGAAGGGTGGAGGGAGGGGGGGAGGGATTGGGGAGGGAGGGATGGAGGGAGGGGGGAGTTAGGGGGGAGGGGGGAGGGAGTTGGGGAGGGAGGGGGAGGAGGGGGGGAGGGAGTGGGGATGGAGGTGGGAAGGAGGGGGGATGAAGGGGTTGAGGGGGGAAGGGGGACCTCCCCTTTTCCCAGTACCCCTCTTTCCCCGTTGGGCCCGTCCTCATAGGGTTTCCATTGTAACCGGGAGGGGGGGAGGGAGGTGTGGAGGGAGGTGTGGAGGGAGGAGGGGAGGGGGAGGGAGGGGGGGAGGGGAGGGGGGAAGGGGAGGGGGAAGGGGGGAGGGGGTAGGGGGAGGGGAGGGAGGGGGACCTCCCCTTTTCCCAGTACCCCTCTTTCCCCGTTGGGCCCGTCCCCGTAGGGTTTCTATTGTAACCGGGAGGGGGGAGGGAGGATGGAAGGAGGGGGGAGGGGGAGAGGGATGGAAGGGTGGATTGATTGGGGGAGGGAGGGATGGAGGGAAGGAGGGAGGGGGGGAGTTAGGGGGGAGGTTTGAGGGAGGTGGGGAGGGAGGGGGAGGGAGTTGGGGAGGGAGGGGGAGGAGGGGGGGAGGGAGTGGGGATGGAGGTGGGAAGGAAGGGGTTGAGGGGTGAAGGGGGACCTCCCATTTTCCCAGTACCCCTCTTTCCCCCACCACCAAGCCCCCTCCGCAACGACCCCTGTTGTCCCCCTCCCCAGTCCCCATTCTCAGACCCCCCCCCCCATTCTCTCTCTCCCCCAGACACACTCCAAGTGCTGTTTCGCAACACTTGCCCCGGTGGCCCACGAGCATAGAGGCCCCATGTTGATCTGTGTATGTTAAGTGACTTGCAATAAAAAAGACTACTTGAAATCAGTGGTTTAAAGTGGTTTAAAGTGCTGTTTTTGCTACATTCGCGGTCATTTAGTGCTTCTCACGACCACGGTCATTTAGTGCTTCTCACTGCGATCTGTTAGTGGTGCTTTTCGAAACAATGTAGCACCCATCTCAAACAAGCATTGGGAGGATGGGAGGGAGGGAAGGGGAGGGAGGGAGGAGAGAGGTGTGGAGGGAGGAGGGGAGGGAGGGGGATGGGGAGGGGGGAACGGGGGGAAGGGGGAGGGAGAGGGGAGGGAGGGGGGATGGGATGGGGGAAGGGGGGAGGGAGGGGGACCTCCCCTTTTCCCAGTACCCCTCTTTCCCCGTTGGGCCCGTCCTCGTAGGGTTTCCATTGTAACCGGGAGGAGGGGAGGGAGGGAGGAGGGAGGTGTGGAGGGAGGAGGGGAGGGGGGGAGGGGAGGGGGGAAGGGGGAGGGAGAGGGTTAGGGGGGAGGGGGATGGGGGAGGGGGTAAGGGGAGGGAGGGGGACCTCCCCTTTTCCCAGTACCCCTCTTTCCCCGTTGGGCCCGTCCCCGTAGGGTTTCCTTTGTAACCAGAAGGGGGGGAGGGAGGGTGGAAGGAAGGGGGAGGGGGAGAGGGATGGAAGGGTGGAGGGAGGGGGGAGGGATGGAGGGAAGGAGGGAGGGGGGGAGTTAGGGGAGGAGGGGTGAGGGAGGTGGGGAGGGAGTTGGGGAGGAGGGGGGGAGGGAGTGGGGATGGAGGTGGGAAGGAGTGGGGAGGAAGGGGTTGAGGGGGGAAGGGGGGGGAGGGAGGGAATAGGGGCCCCATGCTGATCTGTGTATGTTAAGTGACTTGCACAACTTTTAAAAACTGGCAGTTGCTTTTCGCAACAATGTTGCAAACCATCTCACACAAGCATTGTGACGTCACAAGCTGAAGACCTTGAAAAAAAAGGTCAGAAAAAAAATTATGTAAATTTAAAACCGAGCTGATCTCTCATTGGTGCACGGGTGCCATTGTGACATCACGCGCTGAAGCCCCTTCAAGAAAAGGGTTAGAAATGAGAAATTTTAACTTTAATATCTCTCTAGCTTTAAAAAGGTAGCTTCAATTTGAACGAAAGTACTTACAATAGTTGCCCATGTTAATGGTGAATACGGCGGTACAAAAATCGTAGCGCTTTGGTGTACCGTCTGGGAGGAGTAGGGTTTGTAAGTTATGGACAGAAATCTTCGGAATCTTCCGTACATACACACGGAATGTTTGCGTACATACACACGGAATGTTGGACCGCAGAGTTTTAGTAGTATACTAGACCGAGTGGGCCCGTTGGGCCCGTCCTCGTAGGGTTTCCATTGTAACTGGGAGGATGGGAGGGAGGGAAGAGGGAGGGAGGGAGGAGGGAGGTGTGGAGGGAGCAGGGGAGGGGGAGGGAGGGGGGGAGGGGAGGGTGGAGTGGAGGGGGGAAGGGGGGGAGGGAGGGGGACCTCCCCTTTTCCCAGTACCCCTCTTTCCCCGTTGGGCCCGTCCCCGTAGGGTTTCCATTGTAACGGGGAGGGGGGAGGGGAGGGAGGGGGGTAGGGGGGAGGGGGAGGGAGGGGGAGGGAGAGGGGAGGGGGAAGGGGGGAGGGAGGGGGGGAGGGAGGGGGACCTCCCCTTTTCCCAGTACTCCTCTTTCCCCGTTGGGCCCGTCCTCGTAGGGTTTCCATTGTAACCGGGAGGGGGGGAGGGAGGGAGGAGGGAGGTGTGGAGGGAGGTGTGGAGGGAGGAGGGGAGGGGGAGGGAGTGGGGGAGGGGAGGGGGAGGGGGGAAGAGTGGTAGGGGGGAGGGGAGGGAGGTGGGGAGGGAGGGGGAAATCCCCTTTTCCCAGTACCCCTCTTTCCCCGTTGGGCCCGTCCCCGTAGGGTTTCCATTGTAACCGGGAGGGGGGGAGGGAGGGTGGAAGGAGGGGGGAGGGGGAGAGGGGTGGAAGGGTGGAGGGATGGGGGGAGGGAGTGGGGGAGGGTCGGATGGAGGGAAGGAGGGAGGGGTGAGTTAGGGGCTGAGTGGTGATGGAGGTTGAGATTGAGGGGGGAGAGAGTGGGGATGGAGGTGGGAAGGAGGGGGGAGGAAGAGGTTGAGGGGGAAGTGGGACCTCCCCTTTTCCCAGTACCCCTCTTTCCCCCACAACCAAGCCCCCACCGCAACGACCCCTGTTGTCCCCCTACCCAGTCCCCATTCTCAGACCTCCCCCCATTCTCTTGGAATAAAAAAAAATGCTTTAAAAAAAAAAGTGCTTTTTAATTGCTTGTTTTGAAACATTCGCGGTTAAGTGCTTTTTTAAAAAACATTCGCGGTTAAGTGCTGGTTTTGAAACATTCGCGGCTATTTAGTGCTTCTGTCAGTTGCTTTTCGAGGGAGGGAGTAGGGAGGTGTGGAGGGGGGAGGGGAGGGGGAGGGAGGGGGGGAGGGGAGGGGGGAAGGGGGGGAGGGAGAGGGGAGGGAAGTGGGTAGGGGGAGGGGAGGGAGGGGGGAAGGGGAGGGAGGGGGAAGGGGAGTGGGAGGGAGGGGGGGAGGGAGAAGGGAGGGAGGGGGGAGTGAGGGGGGAGGGAGGGGAACCTCCCATTTTCCCAGTACCCCTCTTTCCCCATTGGGCCCGTCCTCGTAGGGTTTCCATTGTAACCGGGAGGAGGGGAGGGAGGGAAGGGGGAGGGAGGGAGGAGGGAGGTGTGGAGGTGTGGAGGGAGGAGGGGAGGGGAGGGGGAGGGGAGGGGGGGAGGGGGGAAGGGGGGAGGAGGGAGGGAGAGGGGAGGGAGGGGGGTAGGGGGGAGGTAAGGGGGAGGGAGGGGGAGGGGAGGGGGGAAGGGGGAGGGAGGGGGATCTCCCCTTTTCCCAGTACCCCTCTTTCCCCGTTGGGCCCGTCCTCGTAGGGTTTCCATTGTAACTGGGAGGAGGGGAGGGAGGGAAGGGGGAGGGAGGGAGGAGGGAGGTGTGGAGGGAGGAGGGGAGGGGAGGGAGGGGGAGGGGAGGGAGGGGGGTAGGGGGGAGGGGGAGGGAGGGGAAGGGGGGAGGGGAGGGGGAAGGGGGTAGTGAGGGGGACCTCCCCTTTTCCCAGTACCCCTCTTTCCCCGTTGGGCCCGTCCTCGTAGGGTTTCCATTGTAACGGGGAGGGGGGAGGGAGGGTGGAAGGAGGGGGGAGGGGGAGAGGGATGGAAGGGTGGAGGGAGGGGGGAGGGATTGGGGGAGGGAGGGATGGAGGGAAGGAGGGAGGGGGGAGTTAGAGGGGAGGGAGGGGGGAGGGAGTTGGGGAGGGAGTTGGGGAGGGAGGGGGAGGAGGGGGGGAGGGAGTGGGGATGGAGGTGGGAAGGAGGGGGGATGAAGGGGTTGAGGGGGGAAGGGGGACCTCCCCTTTTCCCAGTACCCCTCTTTCCCCGTTCGGCCCGTCCTCGTAGGGTTTCCATTGTAACCGGGAGGGAGGGGGGAGGGAGGTGTGGAGGGAGGTGTGGAGGGAGGAGGGGAGGGGGAGGGAGGGGGAGGGGAGGGGGGAAGGGGGAGGGAAGGGGGGAGCGGGTAGGGGGGAGGGGAGGGGGATCTCCCCTTTTCCCAGTACCCCTCTTTCCCCGTTGGGCCCGTCCCCGTAGGGTTTCCATTGTAACCGGGAGGGGGGGAGGGAGGGTGGAAGGAGGGGGGAGGGGGAGAGGGATGGAATGGTGGAGGGAGGGGGGAGGGAGTGGGGGAGGGTGGGATGGAGGGAAGGAGGGAGGGGGGGAGTTAGGGGCTGAGTGGTGATGGAGGTTGGGATTGAGGGGGGAGGGAGGGGGGGAGGGAGTGGGGATGGGAGTGGGGATGGAGGTGGGAAGGAGGGGGGAGGAAGGGGTTGAGGGGGGAAGTGGGACCTCCCCTTTTCCCAGTACCCCTCTTTCCCCCACCACCAAGCCCCCTCCGCAACGACCCCTGTTGTCCCCAGTCCCCATTCACAGACCCCCCCCCCCATTCTCTCTCTCCCCCATACACACTCTCAGTGCTTTTTTCGAAACATTCGCGGTCACATAGTGCTTCTCACTGTAGCACCATCTCAAACAAGCATTGGGAGGATGGGAGGGAGGGAAGGGGAGGGAGGAGGGAGGTGTGGAGGGAGGAGGGGAGGGAAGGGGGGAAGGGGGGGAAGGGGGAGGGAGAGGGGAGGGAGGGGGGATGGGATGGGGGAAGGGGGGAGGGAGGGGGACCTCCCCTTTTCCCAGTACCCCTCTTTCCCCGTTGGGCCCGTCCTCGTAGGGTTTCCATTGTAACCGGGAGGAGGGGAGGGAGGGAAGGGGGAGGGAGGGAGGAGTTAGGGGAGGAGGGGTGAGGGAGGTGGGGAGGGAGTTGGGGAGGAGGGGGGGAGGGAGTGGGGATGGAGGTGGGAAGGAGTGGGGAGGAAGGGGTTGAGGGGGGAAGGGGGGGAGGGAGGGAATAGGGGCCCCATGCTGATCTGTGTATGTTAAGTGACTTGCACAACTTTAAAAAACTGGCAGTTGCTTTTCGCAACAATGTTGCAACAATCTCACACAAGCATTGTGACGTCACAAGCTGAAGATGTAAATTTAAAACCGAGCTGATCTCTCATTGGTGCACGGGTGCCATTGTGACATCACGCGCTGAAGCCCCTTCAAGAAAAGGGTTAGAAATGAGAAATTTTAACTTTAATATCTCTCTAGCTTTAAAAAGGTAGCTTCAATTTGAACGAAAGTACTTACAATAGTTGCCCATGTTAATGGTGAATATGGCGGTACAAAAATCGTAGCGCTTTGGTGTACCGTCTGGGAGGAGTAGGGTTTGTAAGTTATGGACAGAAATCTTCGGAATCTTCCGTACAAACATACGGAATCTTCCGTATATACATACGGAATGTTGCACCGCAGAGTTTTAGTAGTATACTAGACCGAGTGGGCCCGTTGGGCCCGTCCTCGTAGGGTTTCCATTGTAACCGGGATGGGAGGAAAGGGGGAGGGTTGGGGGAGGGAAGGGGAGGGAGGAGGGGAGGGAGGGGGGGAGGGGAGGGGGGGAGGGGGGAGGGAGAGGGGAGGGAGGGGGGTAGGGGGGAGGGAGGGGGGAGAGGGGGGGATGGGAGGGGGGAGGGGGGAAGGGAGGAGGGTAGGGGGGGAGGGAGAGGGGAGGGAGGTGGGTAGGGGGGAGGGAGGGAGGGGGACCTCCCCTTTTCCCAGTACCCCTCTTTCCCCGTTGTGCCCGTCCTCGTAGGGTTTCCATTGTAACCGGGAGGAGGGGAGGGCGGGAAGGGGGAGGGAGGGAGGAGGGAGGTGTGGAGGGAGGAGGGGAGGGGAGGGAGGGGGGAGGGGAGGGAGGGGGGTAGGGGGGAGGGGGAGGGAGGGGGAGGAAGAGGGGAGGGGGGAGGGGAGGGGGAAGGGGGGAGGGAGGGGGACCTCCCCTTTTCCCAGTACCCCTCTTTCCCCGTTGGGCCCGTCCCCGTAGGGTTTCCATTGTAACCGGGAGGGGGGGGAGGGAGGGTGGAAGGAGGGGGGAGGGGGAGAGGGGTGGAAGGGTGGAGGGAGGGGGGAGGGAGTGGGGGAGGGTCGGATGGAGGGAAGGAGGGACGGGTGAGTTAGGGGCTGAGTGGTGATGGAGGTTGGGATTGAGGGGGGAGAGAGTGGGGATGGAGGTGGGAAGGAGGGGGGAGGAAGAGGTTGAGGGGGGAAGTGGGACCTCCCCTTTTCCCAGTACCCCTCTTTCCCCCACCACCAAGCCCCCACCGCAACGACCCCTGTTGTCCCCCTCCCCAGTCCCCATTCTCAGACCCCCCCCCCATTCTCTTGGAATAAAAAAAAATACTTAAAAAAAAATAAGTGCTTTTTAATTGCTTGTTTTGAAACATTCGCGGTTAAGTGCTTTTTTAAAAAACATTCGCGGTTAAGTGCTGGTTTTGAAACATTCGCGGCTACTTAGTGCTTCTGTCAGCTGCTTTTCGAAACAATGTTGCAACCATCTCACACAAGCATTGGGAGGATGGGAGGGAGGGAAGGGGAGGGAGGGAGGAGGGAGGTGTGGAGGGAGGAGGGGAGGGAGGGGGGAAGGGGAGGGGGGGAAGGGGGCGGGAGAGGGGAGGGAGGGGGGATGGGATGGGGAAGGGGGGAGTGAGGGGGACCTCCCCTTTTCCCAGTACCCCTCTTTCCCCGTTGGGCCCGTCCTCGTAGGGTTTCCATTGTAACCGGGAGGAGGGGAGGGAGGGAAGGGGGAGGGAGGGAGGAGGGAGGTGTGGAGGGAGGGGAGGGGGAGGGAGGGGGGAGGGGAGGGGGGAAGGGGGGGAGGGGGGAGGGAGAGGGGGAGGGAGGGGGGAGGGGGGAGGGAGAGGGGTAGGGGGGGGAGGGGAGGGGGAAGGGGAGGGAGGGGGACCTCCCCTTTTCCCAATACCCCTCTTTCCCCGTTGGGCCCGTCCTCGTAGGGTTTCCATTGTAACCGGGAGGAGGGGAGGGAGGGAAGGGGGAGGGAGGGAGGTGTGGAGGGGGAGGGAGGGGGGAGGGGAGGGGGGAAGGGGGGGAGGGAGGGGGGGGTGGAGGTGGGAAGGAGTGGGGAGGAAGGGGTTGAGGGGGGAAGGGGGGGGGGAGGGAGGGAATAGGGGCCCCATGCTGATCTGTGTATGTTAAGTGACTCGCACAACTTTAAAAAACTGGCAGTTGCTTTTCGCAACAATGTTGCAACCATCTCACACAAGCATTGTGACGTCACAAGCTGAAGACCTTGAAAAAAAAGGTCAGAAAAAAAATTATGTAAATTTAAAGTAGTAAACACCCAATAGCAGCCACTTGTCCATCGCGAGCTGATCTCTCATTGGTGCACGGGTGCCATTGTGACATCACGCGCTGAAGCCCCTTCAAGAAAAGGGTTAGAAATGAAAAATTTAAACTTTAATATCTCTCTAGCTTTAAAAAGGTAGCTTCAATTTGAACGAAAGTACTTACAATAGTTGCCCATGTTAATGGTGAATACGGCGGTACAAAAATCGTAGCGCTTTGGTGTACCGTCTGGGAGGAGTAGGGTTTGGCCCCTTCAAGAAAAGTGTTAGAAATGAAAATTTAAACTTTAATATCTCTCTAGCTTTAAAAAGGTAGCTTCAATTTGAACGAAAGTACTTACAATAGTTGCCCAGGTTAATGGTGAATATGGCGGTACAAAAATCGTAGCGCTTTGGTGTACCGTCTGGGAGGAGCAGGGTTTGTAAGTTATGGACAGAAATCTTCGGAATCTTCCGTATATACACACATACATACGGAATGTTGGACCGCAGAGTTTTAGTAGTATACTAGACCGAGTGGGCCCGTTGGGCCCGTCCTCGTAGGGTTTCCATTGTAACCGGGAGGGGAGGAAAGGGGGAGGGTTGGGGGAGGGAAGGGGGAGGGAGGAGGGGAGGGAGGGGGGGAGGGGAGGGGGGGAGGGAGAGGGGAGGGAGGGGGGTAGGGGGGAGGGAGGGGGAGAGGGGGGGATGGGAGGGGGGAGGGGAGGGGGGAAGGGAGGAGGGAAGGGGGGGAGGCAGAGGGGAGGGAGGTGGGTAGGGGGGAGGGAGGGAGGGGGACCTCCCCTTTTCCCAGTACCCCTCTTTCCCCGTTGGGCCCGTCCTCGTAGGGTTTCCATTGTAACCGGGAGGAGGGGAGGGGAGGGCGGGAAGGGGGAGGGAGGGAGGAGGGAGGTGTGGAGGGAGGAGGGGAGGGGAGGGAGGGGGGAGGGGAGGGAGGGGGGTAGGGGGAGGGGGAGGGAGGGGGATGGGGGAGGGGAGGGGGAAGGGGGGAGGGAGGGGGACCTCCCCTTTTCCCAGTACTCCTCTTTCCCCGTTGGGCCCGTCCTCGTAGGGTTTCCATTGTAACCGGGAGGGGGGGAGGGAGGGAGGAGGGAGGTGTGGAGGGAGGTGTGGAGGGAGGAGGGGAGGGGGAGGGAGGGGGGGAGGGGAGGGGGAGGGGGGAAGAGGGGTAGGGGGGAGGGGAGGGAGGAGGGGAGGGAGGGGAACTCCCCTTTTCCCAGTACCCCTCTTTCCCCGTTGGGCCCGTCCCCGTAGGGTTTCCATTGTAACCGGGAGGGGGGGAGGGAGGGTGGAAGGAGGGGGAGAGGGGTGGAAGGGTGGAGGGAGGGGGGGAGGGAGTGGGGGAGGGTCGGATGGAGGGAAGGAGGGAGGGGTGAGTTAGGGGCTGAGTGGTGATGGAGGTTGGGATTGAGGGGGGAGAGAGTGGGGATGGAGGTGGGAAGGAGGGGGGAGGAAGAGGTTGAGGGGGAAGTGGGACCTCCCCTTTTCCCAGTACCCCTCTTTCTCCCACCACCAAGCCCCCACCGCAACGACCCCTGTTGTCCCCCTCCCCAGTCCCCATTCTCAGACCCCCCCCATTCTCTTGGAATAAAAAAAAAAACTTTTTTAAAAAAAGTGCTTTTTAATTGCTTGTTTTGAAACATTCGCGGTTAAGTGCTTTTTAAAAAAACATTCGCGGTTAAGTGCTGGTTTTGAAACATTCGCGGCTACTTAGTGCTTCTGTCAGTTGCTTTTCGAGGGAGGGATTAGGGAGGTGTGGAGGGGGGAGGGGAGGGGAGGGGGGAAGGGGGGGAGGGAGAGGGGAGGGAAGGGGGTAGGGGGAGGGAGGGGGGAGGGGGGAAGGGGAGGGAGGGGGGAAGGGGAGGGGGAGGGAGGGGGGGAGGGAGAAGGGAGGGAGGGGGGAGTGAGGGGGGAGGGAGGGGAACCTCCCATTTTCCCAGTACCCCTCTTTCCCCATTGGGCCCGTCCTCGTAGGGTTTCCATTGTAACCGGGAGGAGGGGAGGGAGGGTGGAAGGAGGGGGGAGGGGGAGAGGGATGGAATGGTGGAGGGAGGGGGGAGGGAGTGGGGGAGGGTGGGATGGAGGGAAGGAGGGAGGGGGGGAGTTAGGGGCTGAGTGGTGAAGGAGGTTGGGATTGAGGGGGGAGGGAGGGGGGAGGGAGTGGGGATGGAGGTGAGAAGGAGGGGGGAGGAAGGGGTTGAGGGGGGAAGTGGGACCTCCCCTTTTCCCAGTACCCCTCTTTCCCCCACCACCAAGCCCCCTCCGCAACGACCCCTGTTGTCCCCCTCCCCAGTCCCCATTCTCAGACCCCCCCCCCCCATTCTCTCTCTCCCCCAGACACACTCTCAGTGCTTTTTTCGAAACACTTGCCCCGGTGGCCCACGAGCATAGGGGCCCAATGCTGATCTGTGTATGATAAGTGACTTGCAATAAAAAAAAATACTTTAAAAAAAGATAAGTGCTTTTTAAGTGCTTGTTTTGAAACATTCACGGTCACATAGTGCTTCTCACTGCGATCTGTTAGTGGTGCTTTTCGAAACAATGTAGCACCCATCTCAAACAAGCATTGGGAGGATGGGAGGGAGGGAAGGGGAGGGAGGGAGGAGAGAGGTGTGGAGGGAGGGGGGAAGGGGAGGGGGAACGGGGGGGAGGGAGAGGGGAGGGAGGGGGGATGGGATGGGGGAAGGGGGGAGGGAGGGGGACCTCCCCTTTTCCCAGTACCCCTCTTTCCCCGTTGGGCCTGTCCTCGTAGGGTTTCCATTGTAACCGGGAGGAGGGGAGGGAGGGAGGAGGAGGTGTGGAGGGAGGAGGGGAGGGGGGGAGGGGAGGGGGAGGGAGAGGGTTAGGGGGGAGGGGGTGGGGGGAGGGGAGGGGGGAAGGGGAGGGAGGGGGACCTCCCCTTTTCCCAGTACCCCTCTTTCCCCGTTGGGCCCGTCCCCGTAGGGTTTCCTTTGTAACCAGAAGGGGGGGAGGGAGGGTGGAAGGAGGGGGGAGGGGGAGAGGGATGGAAGGGTGGAGGGAGGGGGGGAGGATGGAGGGAAGGAGGGAGGGGGGGGGGGAGTTAGGGGAGGAGGGGTGAGGGAGGTGGGGAGGGAGTTGGGGAGGAGGGGGGGAGGGAGTGGGGATGGAGGTGGGAAGGAGTGGGGAGGAAGGGGTTGAGGGGGGAAGGGGGGGAGGGAGGGAATAGGGGCCCCATGCTGATCTGTGTATGTTAAGTGACTTGCACAACTTTAAAAAACTGGCAGTTGCTTTTCGCAACAATGTTGCAACAATCTCACACAAGCATTGTGACGTCACAAGCTGAAGATGTACATTTAAAACCGAGCTGATCTCTCATTGGTGCACGGGTGCCATTGTGACATCACGCACTGAAGCCCCTTCAAGAAAAGGGTTAGAAATGAAAATTTATACTTTAATATCTCTCTAGCTTTAAAAAGGTAGCTTCAATTTGAACGAAAGTACTTACAATAGTTGCCCATGTTAATGGTGAATACGGCGGTACAAAAATCGTAGCGCTTTGGTGTACCGTCTGGGAGGAGTAGGGTTTGGACCCTTCAAGAAAAGTGTTAGAAATGAAAATTTAAACTTTAATATCTCTCTAGCTTTAAAAAGGTAGCTTCAATTTGAACGAAAGTACTTACAATAGTTGCCCATGTCAATGGTGAATACGGCGGTACAAAAATCGTAGCGCTTTGGTGTACCGTCTGGGAGGAGCAGGGTTTGTAAGTTATGGACAGAAATCTTCGGAATCTTCCGTATATACATACGGAATCTTCCGTATATACATACGGAATGTTGGACCGCAGAGTTTTAGTATTATATAGACTAGACCGAGTGGGCCCGTTGGGCCCGTCCTCGTAGGGTTTCCATTGTAACCGGGAGGATTGGAGGGAGGGAAGTGGGAGGGAGGGGGGGAGGGGAGGGTGGAGTGGAGGGGGGAGGGGAGGGGGAAGGAGGGGAGGGGGATGGGGAGGGAGAGGGGAGGGAGGGGGGTGGGGGGAGGGTCTATTTTACTTTAAAATAAACAGCGTTCTTTGTTGAAAAGGAAATAAACTTATCTATAGAGCATCAGCTTTTTTAAAATAAATAAAATCAAACTGAATGAAAATCACATTCCTCATTTTAAATAAATGTCTTTGTAATAAATGAAATCAAACAGCGGGAGAGGCGACGGCGACTGCACCTCCCGGCGGTCAGCGCTGCTGGGACGGGAGGGAGGGAGGGATGAGGGAGGGAGGAGAGTGGGGAGGGAGGGGTACCTCCCCTTTTCCCAGTACTCTTCTTTCCCAAACCACCAAGCCCCCTGTTGTCCCCCTCCCCAGTCCCCATTCTCAGACCCCCCCATTCTCTCTCCCCCAGATACACTCTTACTCTCCCCCCCCCTTTCCCCAGCACACCCCTTTCCCCGTTGGGCCCGTCCTCGTAGGGTTTCCATTGTAACCGTGAGGCAGGGAGGGAGGGGGGAGGGAGGGAAGAGGGAGGTGTGGAGGGAGGAGGGGAGGGGGAGGGAGGGGGAGGGGGGAAGGGGGGGAGGTGGAGGGAGGGGGGAGGGAGAGGGGGAGGGGTGGGGGGAAGGGGTGAGGGTGGAAGGGGGAGGGAGGGGGACCTCCCCTTTTCCCAGTACCCCTCTTTCCCCGTTGTGCCCGTCCTCGTAAGGTTTCCATTGTAACCGGGAGGGGAGTGGGGGGGAGGGAAGGGAGGAGGGAGGTGTGGAGGGGGGAGGGGAGGGGGAGGGGGGAAGGGGCAAGGGGGAGGGAGAGGGGAGGGAGGGGGTAGGGAGGGGGGAAGGGGGGAGGGAGGGGGACCACCCGTTTTCCCAGTACCCCTCTTTCCCCGTTGGGCCCGTCGTCGTAGGGTTTCCATTGTAACCGGGAGGAGGGGAGGTAGGGAAGGGGGAGGGAGGGAGGAGGGAGGTGTGGAGGGAGGAGGGGAGGGGGAGGGAGGAGGGGAGGGGGAGGGAGGGTGAAGGGGGAGGAGGGAGAGGGGAGGGAGGGGGGTAGGGGGGAGGGAGGAGGGAGGTGTGGAGGGAGGAGGGGAGGGGGAGGGAGGGGGGAGGGGAGGGGGGAGGGAGAGGGGGAGGGGGAGGGAGGGAGCGTGTAAGGGGGAGGGAGGGGGACCTCCCCTTTTCCCAGTACCCCTCTTTCCCCGTTGGGCCCGTCCTCGTAGGGTTTCCATTGTAACCGGGAGGAGGGGAGGGAGGGAGGAGGGAGGTGTGGAGGGAGGAGGGGAGGGGGGAAGGGGGAGGGAGAGGGTTAGGGGGGAGGGGGAGGGGGGAGGGGAGGGGAGGGAGGGGGACCTCCCCTTTTCCCAGTACCCCTCTTTCCCCGTTGGGCCCGTCCTCGTAGGGTTTCCATTGTAACCGGGAGGAGGGGAGGGAGGGAGGAGGGAGGTGTGGAGGGAGGAGGGGAGGGGGGAAGGGGGAGGGAGAGGGTTAGGGGGGAGGGGGAGGGGGGAGGGGAGGGGAGGGAGGGGGACCTCCCATTTTCCCAGTACCCCTCTTTCCCCGTTGGGCCCGTCCCCGTAGGGTTTCCTTTGTAACCAGAAGGGGGGAGGGAGGGTGGAAGGAGGGGGGAGGGGGAGAGGGATGGAAGGGTGGAGGGAGGGGGGGAGGGATGGAGGGAAGGAGGGAGGGGGGGGAGTTAGGGGAGGAGGGGTGAGGGAGGTGGGGAGGGAGTTGGGGAGGAGGGGGGGAGGGAGTGGGGATGGAGGTGGGAAGGAGTGGGGAGGAAGGGGTTGAGGGGGGAAGGGGGGGAGGGAGGGAATAGGGGCCCCATGCTGATCTGTGTATGTTAAGTGACTTGCACAACTTTAAAAAACTGGCAGTTGCCTTTCGCAACAATGTTGCAACAATCTCACACAAGCATTGTGACGTCACAAGCTGAAGATGTAAATTTAAAACCGAGCTGATCTCTCATTGGTGCACGGGTGCCATTGTGACATCACGCGCTGAAGCCCCTTCAAGAAAAGGGTTAGAAATGAAAATTAAACTTTAATATCTCTCTAGCTTTAAAAAGGTAGCTTCAATTTGAACGAAAGTACTTACAATAGTTGCCCATGTTAATGGTGAATATGGCGGTACAAAAATCGTAGCGCTTTGGTGTACCGTCAGGGAGGAGTAGGGTTTGTAAGTTATGGACAGAAACTCTTCGGAATCTTTGCGTACATACACATATACATCCATACATACGGAATGTTGGACCGCAGAGTTTTAGTAGTATACTAGACCGAGTGGGCCCGTTGGGCCCGTCCTCGTAGGGTTTCCATTGTAACCGGGAGGATGGGAGGGAGGGAAGTGGGAGGGAGGGGGGGAGGGGAGGGTGGAGTGGAGGGGGGAGGGGAGGGGGAAGGAGGGGAGGGGGATGGGGAGGGAGAGGGGAGGGAGGGGGGTGGGGGGAGGGTCTATTTTACTTTAAAATAAACAGCGTTCTTTGTTGAAAAGGAAATAAACTTATCTATAGAGCATCAGCTTTTTTAAAATAAATAAAATCAAACTTAATGAAAATCACATTCCTCATTTTAAATAAATGTCTTTGTTATAAATGAAATCAAACAGCGGGAGAGGCGACGGCGACTACACCTCCCGGCGGTCAGCGCTGCTGGGACGGGAGGGAGGGAGGGATGAGGGAGGGAGGAGAGTGGGGAGGGAGGGGTACCTCCCCTTTTCCCAGTACTCTTCTTTCCCAAACCACCAAGCCCCCTGTTGTCCCCCTCCCCAGTCCCCATTCTCAGACCCCCCCATTCTCTCTCCCCCAGATACACTCTTACTCTCCCCCCCCCTTTCCCCAGCACACCCCTTTCCCCGTTGGGCCCGTCCTCGTAGGGTTTCCATTGTAACCGTGAGGCAGGGAGGGAGGGGGGAGGGAGGGAAGAGGGAGGTGTGGAGGGAGGAGGGGAGGGGGAGGGAGGGGGAGGGGGGAAGGGGGGGAGGTGGAGGGAGGGGGGAGGGAGAGGGGGAGGGGTGGGGGGAAGGGGTGAGGGTGGAAGGGGGAGGGAGGGGACCTCCCCTTTTCCCAGTACCCCTCTTTCCCCGTTGTGCCCGTCCTCGTAAGGTTTCCATTGTAACCGGGAGGGGAGTGGGGGGGAGGGAAGGGAGGAGGGAGGTGTGGAGGGGGGAGGGGAGGGGGAGGGGGGAAGGGGCAAGGGGGAGGGAGAGGGGAGGGAGGGGGTAGGGAGGGGGGAAGGGGGGAGGGAGGGGGACCACCCGTTTTCCCAGTACCCCTCTTTCCCCGTTGGGCCCGTCGTCGTAGGGTTTCCATTGTAACCGGGAGGAGGGGAGGTAGGGAAGGGGGAGGGAGGGAGGAGGGAGGTGTGGAGGGAGGAGGGGAGGGGGAGGGAGGAGGGGAGGGGGAGGGAGGGGGAAGGGGGAGGAGGGAGAGGGGAGGGAGGGGGGTAGGGGGGAGGGAGGAGGGAGGTGTGGAGGGGGGAGGGGGAGGGAGGGGGGAGGGGAGGGGGGAGGGAGAGGGGGAGGGGGAGGGAGGGAGCGTGTAAGGGGGAGGGAGGGGGACCTCCCCTTTTCCCAGTACCCCTCTTTCCCCGTTGGGCCCGTCCTCGTAGGGTTTCCATTGTAACCGGGAGGAGGGGAGGGAGGGAGGAGGGAGGTGTGGAGGGAGGAGGGGAGGGGGGAAGGGGGAGGGAGAGGGTTAGGGGGGAGGGGGAGGGGGGAGGGGAGGGGAGGGAGGGGGACCTCCCCTTTTCCCAGTACCCCTCTTTCCCCGTTGGGCCCGTCCCCGTAGGGTTTCCTTTGTAACCAGAAGGGGGGGAGGGAGGGTGGAAGGAGGGGGGAGGGGGAGAGGGATGGAAGGGTGGAGGGAGGGGGGGAGGGATGGAGGGAAGGAGGGAGGGGGGGGAGTTAGGGGAGGAGGGGTGAGGGAGGTGGGGAGGGAGTTGGGGAGGAGGGGGGGAGGGAGTGGGGATGGAGGTGGGAAGGAGTGGGGAGGAAGGGGTTGAGGGGGGAAGGGGGGGAGGGAGGGAATAGGGGCCCCATGCTGATCTGTGTATGTTAAGTGACTTGCACAACTTTAAAAAACTGGCAGTTGCCTTTCGCAACAATGTTGCAACAATCTCACACAAGCATTGTGACGTCACAAGCTGAAGATGTAAATTTAAAACCGAGCTGATCTCTCATTGGTGCACGGGTGCCATTGTGACATCACGCGCTGAAGCCCCTTCAAGAAAAGGGTTAGAAATGAAAATTAAACTTTAATATCTCTCTAGCTTTAAAAAGGCAGCTTCAATTTGAACGAAAGTACTTACAATAGTTGCCCATGTTAATGGTGAATATGGCGGTACAAAAATCGTAGCGCTTTGGTGTACCGTCAGGGAGGAGTAGGGTTTGTAAGTTATGGACAGAAACTCTTCGGAATCTTTGCGTACATACACATATACATCCATACATACGGAATGTTGGACCGCAGAGTTTTAGTAGTATATAGACTAGACCGAGTGGGCCCGTTGGGCCCATCCTCGTAGGGTTTCCATTGTAACCGGGAGGGGAGGAAAGGGGGAGGGTTGGGGGAGGGAAGGGGGAGGGAGGAGGGGAGGGAGGGGGGGAGGGGAGGGGGGGAGGGAGAGGGGAGGGAGGGGGGTAGGGGGGGAGGGAGGGGGGAGAGGGGGGGATGGGAGGGGGGAGGGGAGGGGGGAAGGGAGGAGGGAAGGGGGGGAGGGAGAGGGGAGGGAGGTGGGTAGGGGGGAGGGAGGGAGGGGGACCTCCCCTTTTCCCAGTACCCCTCTTTCCCCGTTGGGCCCGTCCTCGTAGGGTTTCCATTGTAACCGGGAGGAGGGGAGGGCGGGAAGGGGGAGGGAGGGAGGAGGGAGGTGTGGAGGGAGGAGTGGAGGGGAGGGAGGGGGGAGGGGAGGGAGGGGGGTAGGGGGGAGGGGGAGGGAGGGGGAGGGAGAGGGGATAGGGGAGGGGAGGGGGAAGGGGGGAGGGAGGGGGACCTCCCCTTTTCCCAGTACTCCTCTTCCCCGTTGGGCCCGTCCTCGTAGGGTTTCCATTGTAACCGGGAGGGGGGGAGGGAGGGAGGAGGGAGGTGTGGAGGGAGGTGTGGAGGGAGGAGGGGAGGGGGGGAGGGGAGGGGGAGGGAGAGGGTTAGGGGGGAGGGGGAGGGGGGAGGGGAGGGGGGAAGGGGAGGGAGGGGGACCTCCCCTTTTCCCAGTACCCCTCTTTCCCCGTTGGGCCCGTCCCCGTAGGGTTTCCTTTGTAACCAGAAGGGGGGGAGGGAGGGTGGAAGGAGGGGGGAGGGGGAGAGGGATGGAAGGGTGGAGGGAGGGGGGGAGGATGGAGGGAAGGAGGGAGGGGGGGGGAGTTAGGGGAGGAGGGGTGAGGGAGGTGGGGAGGGAGTTGGGGAGGAGGGGGGGAGGGAGTGGGGATGGAGGTGGGAAGGAGTGGGGAGGAAGGGGTGAGGGGGGAAGGGGGGGAGGGAGGGAATAGGGGCCCCATGCTGATCTGTGTATGTTAAGTGACTTGCACAACTTTAAAAAACTGGCAGTTGCTTTTCGCAACAATGTTGCAACAATCTCACACAAGCATTGTGACGTCACAAGCTGAAGATGTAAATTTAAAACCGAGCTGATCTCTCATTGGTGCACGGGTGCCATTGTGACATCACGCGCTGAAGCCCCTTCAAGAAAAGGGTTAGAAATGAAAATTTATACTTTAATATCTCTCTAGCTTTAAAAAGGTAGCTTCAATTTGAACGAAAGTACTTACAATAGTTGCCCATGTTAATGGTGAATACGGCGGTACAAAAATCGTAGCGCTTTGGTGTACCGTCTGGGAGGAGTAGGGTTTGGACCCTTCAAGAAAAGTGTTAGAAATGAAAATTTAAACTTTAATATCTCTCTAGCTTTAAAAAGGTAGCTTCAATTTGAACGAAAGTACTTACAATAGTTGCCCATGTTAATGGTGAATACGGCGGTACAAAAATCGTAGCGCTTTGGTGTACCGTCTGGGAGGAGCAGGGTTTGTAAGTTATGGACAGAAATCTTCGGAATCTTCCGTATATACATACGGAATCTTCCGTATATACATACGGAATGTTGGACCGCAGAGTTTTAGTATTATATAGACTAGACCGAGTGGGCCCGTTGGGCCCGTCCTCGTAGGGTTTCCATTGTAACCGGGAGGATGGGAGGGAGGGAAGTGGGAAGGAGGGGGGGAGGGGAGGGTGGAGTGGAGGGGGGAGGGGAGGGGGAAGGAGGGGAGGGGGATGGGGAGGGAGAGGGGAGGGAGGGGGGTGGGGGGAGGGTCTATTTTACTTTAAAATAAACAGCGTTCTTTGTTGAAAAGGAAATAAACTTATCTATAGAGCATCAGCTTTTTTAAAATAAATAAAATCAAACTTAATGAAAATCACATTCCTCATTTTAAATAAATGTCTTTGTTATAAATGAAATCAAACAGCGGGAGAGGCGACGGCGACTACACCTCCCGGCGGTCAGCGCTGCTGGGACGGGAGGGAGGGAGGGATGAGGGAGGGAGGAGAGTGGGGAGGGAGGGGTACCTCCCCTTTTCCCAGTACTCTTCTTTCCCAAACCACCAAGCCCCCTGTTGTCCCCCTCCCCAGTCCCCATTCTCAGACCCCCCCATTCTCTCTCCCCCAGATACACTCTTACTCTCCCCCCCCTTTCCCCAGCACACCCCTTTCCCCGTTGGGCCCGTCCTCGTAGGGTTTCCATTGTAACCGTGAGGCAGGGAGGGAGGGGGGAGGGAGGGAAGAGGGAGGTGTGGAGGGAGGAGGGGAGGGGGAGGGAGGGGGAGGGGGGAAGGGGGGGAGGTGGAGGGAGGGGGGAGGGAGAGGGGGAGGGGTGGGGGGAAGGGGTGAGGGTGGAAGGGGGAGGGAGGGGGACCTCCCCTTTTCCCAGTACCCCTCTTTCCCCGTTGTGCCCGTCCTCGTAAGGTTTCCATTGTAACCGGGAGGGGAGTGGGGGGGAGGGAAGGGAGGAGGGAGGTGTGGAGGGGGGAGGGGAGGGGGAGGGGGGAAGGGGCAAGGGGGAGGGAGAGGGGAGGGAGGGGGTAGGGAGGGGGGAAGGGGGGAGGGAGGGGGACCACCCGTTTTCCCAGTACCCCTCTTTCCCCGTTGGGCCCGTCGTCGTAGGGTTTCCATTGTAACCGGGAGGAGGGGAGGTAGGGAAGGGGGAGGGAGGGAGGAGGGAGGTGTGGAGGGAGGAGGGGAGGGGGAGGGAGGAGGGGAGGGGGAGGGAGGGGGAAGGGGGAGGAGGGAGAGGGGAGGGAGGGGGGTAGGGGGGAGGGAGGAGGGAGGTGTGGAGGGAGGAGGGGAGGGGGAGGGAGGGGGGAGGGGAGGGGGGAGGGAGAGGGGGAGGGGGAGGGAGGGAGCGTGTAAGGGGGAGGGAGGGGGACCTCCCCTTTTCCCAGTACCCCTCTTTCCCCGTTGGGCCCGTCCTCGTAGGGTTTCCATTGTAACCGGGAGGAGGGGAGGGAGGGAGGAGGGAGGTGTGGAGGGAGGAGGGGAGGGGGGAAGGGGGAGGGAGAGGGTTAGGGGGGAGGGGGAGGGGGGAGGGGAGGGGAGGGAGGGGGACCTCCCCTTTTCCCAGTACCCCTCTTTCCCCGTTGGGCCCGTCCCCGTAGGGTTTCCTTTGTAACCAGAAGGGGGGAGGGAGGGTGGAAGGAGGGGGGAGGGGGAGAGGGATGGAAGGGTGGAGGGAGGGGGGGAGGGATGGAGGGAAGGAGGGAGGGGGGGGAGTTAGGGGAGGAGGGGTGAGGGAGGTGGGGAGGGAGTTGGGGAGGAGGGGGGGAGGGAGTGGGGATGGAGGTGGGAAGGAGTGGGGAGGAAGGGGTTGAGGGGGGAAGGGGGGGGAGGGAGGGAATAGGGGCCCCATGCTGATCTGTGTATGTTAAGTGACTTGCACAACTTTAAAAAACTGGCAGTTGCCTTTCGCAACAATGTTGCAACAATCTCACACAAGCATTGTGACGTCACAAGCTGAAGATGTAAATTTAAAACCGAGCTGATCTCTCATTGGTGCACGGGTGCCATTGTGACATCACGCGCTGAAGCCCCTTCAAGAAAAGGGTTAGAAATGAAAATTAAACTTTAATATCTCTCTAGCTTTAAAAAGGTAGCTTCAATTTGAACGAAAGTACTTACAATAGTTGCCCATGTTAATGGTGAATATGGCGGTACAAAAATCGTAGCGCTTTGGTGTACCGTCAGGGAGGAGTAGGGTTTGTAAGTTATGGACAGAAACTCTTCGGAATCTTTGCGTACATACACATATACATCCATACATACGGAATGTTGGACCGCAGAGTTTTAGTAGTATATAGACTAGACCGAGTGGGCCCGTTGGGCCCGTCCTCGCCATTGTAACCGGGATGGGAGGAAAGGGGGAGGGTTGGGGGAGGGAAGGGGGAGGGAGGAGGGGAGGGAGGGGGGGAGGGGAGGGGGGAGGGGGGAGGGAGAGGGGAGGGAGGGGGGTGGGGGGAGGGGAGGGGGGAGAGGGGGGGATGGGAGGGGGGGGGGGGAAGGGAGGAGGGTAGTGGGGGAGGGAGAGGGGAGGGAGAGGGGAGGGAGGTGGGTAGGGGGGAGGGAGGGAGGGGGACCTCCCCTTTTCCCAGTACCCCTCTTCCCCGTTGGGCCCGTCCTCGTAGGGTTTCCATTGTAACCGGGAGGAGGGGAGGGCGGGAAGGGGGGAGGGAGGGAGGAGGGAGGTGTGGAGGGAGGAGGGGAGGGGAGGGAGGGGGGAGGGGAGGGAGGGGGGTAGGGGGGAGGGGGAGGGAGGGGGAGGGAGAGGGGAGGGGGGAGGGGAGGGGGAAGGGGGGAGGGAGGGGGGAGGGAGGGGGACCTCCCCTTTTCCCAGTACCCCTCTTTCCCCGTTGGGCCCGTCCCCGTAGGGTTTCCATTGTAACCGGAGGGGGGGGAGGGAGGGTGGAAGGAGGGGGGAGGGGGAGAGGGGTGGAAGGGTGGAGGGAGGGGGGGGAGGGAGTGGGGGAGGGTCGGATGGAGGGAAGGAGGGACGGGTGAGTTAGGGGCTGAGTGGTGATGGAGGTTGGGATTGAGGAGGGAGAGAGTGGGGATGGAGGTGCAAAGGAGGGGGGAGGAAGAGGTTGAGGGGGGAAGTGGGACCTCCCCTTTTCCCAGTACCCCTCTTTCCCCCACCACCAAGCCCCCACCGCAACGACCCCTGTTGTCCCCCTCCCCAGTCCCCATTCTCAGACCCCCCCCCCCATTCTCTTGGAATAAAAAAAAACACTTTAAAAAAAATAAGTGCTTTTTAATTGCTTGTTTTGAAACATTCGCAGTTAAGTGCTTTTTTAAAAAACATTCGCGGTTAAGTGCTGGTTTTGAAACATTCGCGGCTACTTAGTGCTTCTGTCAGCTGCTTTTCGAAACAATGTTGCAACCATCTCACACAAGCATTGGGAGGATGGGAGGGAGGGAAGGGGAGGGAGGGAGGAGGGAGGTGTGGAGGGAGGAGGGGAGGGAGGGGGGAAGGGGAGGGGGGAAGGGGGCGGGAGAGGGGAGGGAGGGGGGATGGGATGGGGAAGGGGGGAGTGAGGGGGACCTCCCCTTTTCCCAGTACCCCTCTTTCCCCGTTGGGCCCGTCCTCGTAGGGTTTCCATTGTAACCGGGAGGAGGGGAGGGAGGGAAGGGGGAGGGAGGGAGGAGGGAGGTGTGGAGGGAGGGGAGGGGGAGGGAGGGGGGAGGGGAGGGGGAAAGGGGGGGGAGGGGGGAGGGAGAGGGGGAGGGAGGGGGGGAGGGGGGAGGGAGAGGGGTAGGGAGGGAGGGGAGGGGGAAGGGGAGGGAGGGGGACCTCCCCTTTTCCCAGTACCCCTCTTTCCCCGTTGGGCCCGTCCTCGTAGGGTTTCCATTGTAACCGGGAGGAGGGGAGGGAGGGAAGGGGGAGGGAGGAGGTGTGGAGGGGGAGGGAGGGGGGAGGGGAGGGGGGAAGGGGGGGAGGGAGGTGGGGTGGAGGTGGGAAGGAGTGGGGAGGAAGGGGTTGAGGGGGGAAGGGGGGGGAGGGAGGGAATAGGGGCCCATGCTGATCTGTGTATGTTAAGTGACTCGCACAACTTTAAAAAACTGGCAGTTGCTTTTCGCAACAATGTTGCAACCATCTCACACAAGCATTGTGACGTCACAAGCTGAAGACCTTGAAAAAAAAGGTCAGAAAAAAAATTATGTAAATTTAAAGTAGTAAACACCCAATAGCAGCCGCTTGTCCATCGCGAGCTGATCTCTCATTGGTGCACGGGTGCCATTGTGACATCACGCGCTGAAGCCCCTTCAAGAAAAGGGTTAGAAATGAAAAATTTAACTTTAATATCTCTCTAGCTTTAAAAAGGTAGCTTCAATTTGAACGAAAGTACTTACAATAGTTGCCCATGTTAATGGTGAATACGGCGGTACAAAAATCGTAGCGCTTGGTGTACCGTCTGGGAGGAGTAGGGTTTGGCCCCTTCAAGAAAAGTGTTAGAAATGAAAATTTAAACTTAATATCTCTCTAGCTTTAAAAGGTAGCTTCAATTTTGAACGAAAGTACTTACAATAGTTGCCCAGGTTAATGGTGAATATGGCGGTACAAAAATCGTAGCGCTTTGGTGTACCGTCTGGGAGGAATAGGGTTTGTAAGTTATGGACAGAAATTCTTCGGAATCTTCCGTATATACACACATACACACATACATACGGAATGTTGGACCGCAGAGTTTTAGTAGTATACTAGACCGAGTGGGCCCGTTGGGCCCGTCCTCGTAGGGTTTCCATTGTAACCGGGAGGGGAGGAAAGGGGGAGGGTTGGGGAGGGAAGGGGGAGGGAGGAGGGGAGGGAGGGGGGAGGGGAGGGGGAGGGAGAGGGGAGGGAGGGGGGTAGGGGGAGGGAGGGGGAGAGGGGAGGATGGGAGGGGGAGGGGAGGGGGGGTAGGGAGGAGGGAAGGGGGGGAGGGAGAGGGGAGGGAGGTGGGTAGGGGGGAGGAGGGAGGGGGACCTCCCCTTTTCCCAGTACCCCTCTTTCCCCGTTGGGCCGTCTTCGTAGGGTTTCCATTGTAACCGGGAGGAGGGGAGGGCGGGAAGGGGGAGGGAGGGAGGAGGGAGGTGTGGAGGGAGGAGGGGAGGGGAGGGAGGGGGAGGGGGAGGGGGGAAGGGGGGAAGGGGGAGGGAGAGGGGAGGGAGGGGGGATGGGATGGGGGAAGGGGCGAGGGAGGGGGGAGGGAGGGGGACCTCCCTTTTCCAGTACTCCTCTTTCCCCGTTGGGCCCGTCCTCGTAGGGTTTCAATTGTAACCGGGAGGGGGGGCGGGAGGGTGGAAGGAGGGGGGAGAGGGATGGAAGGGTGGAGGGAGGGAAGGAGGGATTGGGGAGGAGGGATGGAGGGAGGGGGGGAGTTAGGGGGGAGGGGGGAGGGAGGGGGGAGGGAGTTGGGGAGGGAGGGGAGGAGGGGGGGAGGGAGTGGGGCTGGAGGTGGGAAGGAGGGGGGATGAAGGGGTTGAGGGGGGAAGGGGGACCTCCCCTTTTCCCAGTACCCCTCTTTCCCCGTTGGGCCCGTCCTCATAGGGTTTCCATTGTAACCGGGAGGGGGGGGAGGGAGGGAGGAGGGAGGTGTGGAGGGAGGTGTGGAGGGAGGAGGGGAGGGGGAGGGATGGGGGAGGGGGTAGGGGGGAGGGGAGGGAGGGGGACCTCCCCTTTTCCCAGTACCCCTCTTTCCCCGTTGGGCCCGTCCCCGTAGGGTTTCTATTGTAACCGGGAGGGGGAGGGAGGGTGGAAGGAGGGGGGAGGGGGAGTGGGATGGAAGGGTGGATGGATTGGGGGAGGGAGGGATGGAGGGGGGAGTTAGGGGGGAGGTTTGAGGGAGGGAGGGGAGGGAGGGGGAGGGAGTTGGGGAGGGAGGGGGAGGAGGGGGGGGAGGGAGTGGGGATGGAGGTGGGAAGGAAGGGGTTGAGGGGTGAAGGGGGGACCTCCCATTTTCCCAGTACCCCTCTTTCCCCCACCACCAAGCCCCCTCCGCAACGACCCCTGTTTGTCCCCCTCCCCAGTCCCCATTCTCAGACCCCACCCCCATTCTCTCTCTCCCCCAGACACACTCCAAATGCTGTTTCGCAACACTTGCCCCGGTGGCCCACGAGCATAGAGGCCCCATGTTGATCTGTGTATGTTAAGTGACTTGCAATAAAAAAGACTACTTGAAAACAGTGGTTTAAAGTGGTTTTAAAGTGCTGTTTTTGCTACATTCGCGGTCATTTAGTGCTTCTCACGACCACGGTCATTTAGTGCTTCTCACTGCGATCTGTTAGTGGTGCTTTTCGAAACAATGTAGCACCCATCTCAAACAAGCATTGGGAGGATGGGAGGGAGGGAAGGGGAGGGAGGGAGGAGAGAGGTGTGGAGGGAGGGGGAAGGGAGGGGGAACGGGGGGAAGGGGGAGGGAAGGGGAGGGAGGGGGGATGGGATGGGGGAAGGGGGGAGGGAGGGGACCTCCCTTTTCCCAGTACCCCTCTTTCCCCTTTGGGCCCGTCCTCGTAGGGTTTCCATTGTAACGGGAGGAGGGGAGGGAGGAGGGAGGTGTGGAGGGAGGAGGGGAGGGGGGGAGGGGAGGGGGAAGGGGGAGGGAGAGGGTTAGGGGGGAGCGGGATGGGGGAGGGGGTAAGGGGAGGGAGGGGGACCTCCCCTTTTCCCAGTACCCCTCTTTCCCCGTTGGGCCCGTCCCCGTAGGGTTTCCTTTGTAACCAGAAGGGGGGGAGGGAGGGTGGAAGGGAGGGGGGGAGGGGGAGAGGGATGGAAGGGTGGAGGGAGGGGGGGATGGATGGAGGGAAGGAGGGAGGGGGGGGAGTTAGGGAGGAGGGGTGAGGGAGTTGGGGAGGAGGGGGGGAGGGAGTGGGATGGAGGTGGGAAGGAGTGGGGAGGAAGGGGTTGAGGGGAGGAGGGGGGGAGGGAGGGAATAGGGGCCCCATGCTGATCTGTGTATGTTAAGTGACTCGCACAACTTTAAAAAACTGGCAGTTGCTTTTCGCAACAATGTTGCAAACCATCTCACACAAGCATTGTGACGTCACAAGCTGAAGACCTTGAAAAAAAAGGTCAGAAAAAAAATTATGTAAATTTAAAACCGAGCTGATCTCTCATTGGTGCACGGGTGCCATTGTGACATCACGCGCTGAAGCCCTTCAAGAAAAGGGTTAGAAATGAGAAATTTTAACTTTAATATCTCTCTAGCTTTAAAAAGGTAGCTTCAATTTGAACGAAAGTACTTACAATAGTTGCCCATGTTAATGGTGAATATGGCGGTACAAAAATCGTAGCGCTTTGGTGTACCGTCTGGGAGGAGTAGGGTTTGTAAGTTATGGACAGAAATCTTCGGAATCTTCCGTACATACACACGGAATGTTTGCGTACATACACACGGAATGTTGGACCGCAGAGTTTTAGTAGTATATAGATAGATAGATAGACTAGACCGAGTGGGCCCGTTGGGCCCGTCCTCGTAGGGTTTCCATTGTAACCGGGAGGGAGGAAAGGGGGAGGGTTGGGGGAGGAAGGGGGAGGAGGAGGGGAGGGAGGGGGGAGGGGAGGGGGAGGGAGAGGGGAGGGAGGGGGTAGGGGGGACGGAGGGGGGAGAGGGGGGGATGGGAGGGGGGAGGGGAGGGGGGGAGGGAGGAGGGAAGGGGGGGAGGGAAAGGGGAGGGAGGTGGGTAGGGGGGAGGGAGGGAGGGGGACCTCCCCTTTTCCCAGTACCCCTCTTTCCCCGTTGGGCCCGTCCTCGTAGGGTTTCCATTGTAACCGGGAGGAGGGGAGGGCGGGAAGGGGAGGGAGGGAGGAGGGGAGGTGTGGAGGAGGAGGGGAGGGGAGGGAGGGGGAGGGGGGGAAGGGGAGGGGGGAAGGGGGGGAAGGGGGAGGGAGAGGGAGAGTGGAGGGAGGGGGGGATGGATGGGGAAGGGGGGAGGGAGGGGGACCTCCCCTTTTCCCAGTACTCCTCTTTCCCCGTTGGGCCCGTCCTCGTAGGGTTTCAATTGTAACCGGGAGGGGGGGGAGGGAGGGTGGAAGGAGGGGGGAGAGGGATGGAAGGGTGGAGGGAGGGGGGGAGGGATTGGGGAGGGAGGGATGGAGGGAGGGGGGAGTTAGGGGGGAGGGGGGAGGGAGTTGGGGAGGGAGGGGGAGGAGGGGGGAGGGAGTGGGGATGGAGGTGGGAAGGAGGGGGGATGAAGGGGTTGAGGGGGGAAGGGGGACCTCCCCTTTTCCCAGTACCCTCTTTCCCGTTGGGCCCGTCCTCATAGGGTTTCCATTGTAACCGGGAGGGGGGGGAGGGAGGTGTGGAGGGAGGAGGGGAGGGGGAGGGAGGGGGGGAGGGAGGGGGGAGGGGAGGGGGGAAGGGGAGGGGGAAGGGGGGAGGGGGTAGGGGGGAGGGGAGGGAGGGGGACCTCCCCTTTTCCCAGTACCCCTCTTTCCCGTTGGGCCCGTCCCCGTAGGGTTTCTATTGTAACCGGGAGGGGGGAGGGAGGATGGAAGGAGGGGGGAGGGGGAGAGGGATGGAAGGGTGGATTGATTGGGGGAGGGAGGGATGGAGGGAAGGAGGGAGGGGGGGAGTTAGGGGGGAGGTTTGAGGGAGGTGGGGAGGGAGGGGGAGGGAGTTGGGGAGGGAGGGGGAGGAAGGGGGAGGGAGTGGGGATGGAGGTGGGAAGGAAGGGGTTGAGGGGTGAAGGGGGACCTCCCATTTTCCCAGTACCCCTCTTTCCCCCACCACCAAGCCCCCTCCGCAACGACCCCTGTTGTCCCCCTCCCCAGTCCCCATTCTCAGACCACCCCCCCCCATCTCTCTCTCCCCCAGACACACTCCAAGTGCTGTTTCGCAACACTTGCCCGGTGGCCCACGAGGCATAGAGGCCCCATGTTGATCTGTGTATGTTAAGTGACTTGCAATAAAAAAGACTACTTGAAATCAGTGGTTTAAAGTGGTTTAAAGTGCTGTTTTTGCTACATTCGCGGTCATTTAGTGCTTCTCACGACCACGGTCATTTAGTGCTTCTCACTGCGATCTGTTTAGTGGTGCTTTTCGAAACAATGTAGCACCCATCTCAAACAAGCATTGGGAGGATGGGAGGGAGGGAAGGGGAGGGAGGGAGGAGAGAGGTGTGGAGGGAGGAGGGAGGGAGGGGGAAGGGGAGGGGGGAACGGGGGGAAGGGGGAGGGGAGAGGGGAGGGAGGGGGGATGGGATGGGGGAAGGGGGGAGGGAGGGGGACCTCCCCTTTTCCCAGTACCCCTCTTTCCCCGTTGGGCCCGTCCTCGTAGGGTTTTCCATTGTAACCGGGAGGAGGGGAGGGAGGGAGGAGGGAGGTGTGGAGGGAGGAGGGGAGGGGGGGAGGGGAGGGGGAAGGGGGAGGGAGAGGGTTAGGGGGGAGGGGGATGGGGGAGGGGGTAAGGGGAGGGAGGGGGACCTCCCCTTTTCCAGTACCCCTCTTTCCCGTTGGGCCCGTCCCGTAGGGTTTCCTTTGTAACCAGAAGGGGGGGGAGGGAGGGTGGAAGGAGGGGGGAGGGGGAGAGGGATGGAAGGGTGGAGGGAGGGGGGGGGAGGGATGGAGGGAAGGAGGGAGGGGGGGGGGAGTTAGGGGAGGAGGGGTGAGGGAGGTGGGGAGGAGTTGGGGAGGAGGGGTGGAGGGAGTGGGGATGGAGGTGGGAAGGAGTGGGGAGGAAGGGGTTGAGGGGGGAAGGGGGGGGAGGGGAGGGAATAGGGGCCCCATGCTGATCTGTGTATGTTAAGTGACTCGCACAACTTTAAAAAACTGGCAGTTGCTTTTCGCAACAATGTTGCAAACCATCTCACACAAGCATTGTGACGTCACAAGCTGAAGACCTTGAAAAAAAAGGTCAGAAAAAAAATTATGTAAATTTAAAACCGAGCTGATCTCTCATTGGTGCACGGGTGCCATTGTGACATCACGCGCTGAAGCCCTTCAAGAAAAGGGTTAGAAATGAGAAATTTTAACTTTAATATCTCTCTACCTTTAAAAAGGTAGCTTCAATTTGAACGAAAGTACTTACAATAGTTGCCCATGTTAATGGTGAATATGGCGGTACAAAAATCGTAGCGCTTTGGGTGTACCGTCTGGGAGAGTAGGGTTTGTAAGTTATGGACAGAAATCTTCGGAATCTTCCGTACAAACATACGGAATCTTCCGTATATACATACGGAATGTTGGACCGCAGAGTTTTAGTAGTATACTAGACCGAGTGGGCCCGTTGGGCCCGTCCTCGTAGGGTTTCCATTGTAACCGGGAGGATGGGAGGGAGGGAAGTGGGAGGGAGGGGGGAGGGGAGGGTGGAGTGGAGGGGGGAGGGGAGGGGGAAGGAGGGGAGGGGGATGGGGAGGGAGAGGGGAGGGAGGGGAGGGAGGGGGGTGGGGGGGAGGGTCTATTTTACTTTAAAATAAACAGCGTTCTTTGTTGAAAAGGAAATAAACTTATCTATAGAGCATCAGCTTTTTTAAAATAAATAAAATCAAACTTAATGAAAATCACATTCCTCATTTTAAATAAATGTCTTTGTTATAAATGAAATCAAACAGCGGGAGAGGCGACGGCGACTACACCTCCCGGCGGTCAGCGCTGCTGGGACGGGAGGGAGGGAGGGATGAGGGAGGGAGGAGAGTGGGGAGGGAGGGGTACCTCCCCTTTTCCCAGTACTCTTCTTTCCCAAACCACGAAGCCCCCTGTTGTCCCCCTCCCCAGTCCCCATTCTCAGACCCCCCCATTCTCTCTCCCCCAGATACACTCTTACTCTCCCCCCCCCCTTTCCCCAGCACACCCCTTTCCCCGTTGGGCCCGTCCTCGTAGGGTTTCCATTGTAACCGTGAGGCAGGGAGGAGGGGGGGAGGGAGGGAAGAGGGAGGTGTGGAGGGAGGAGGGGAGGGGGAGGGAGGGGGAGGGGGGAAGGGGGAGGTGGAGGGAGGGGGGAGGGAGAGGGGGAGGGGTGGGGGGAAGGGGTGAGGGTGGAAGGGGGAGGGAGGGGGACCTCCCCTTTTCCCAGTACCCCTCTTTCCCCGTTGTGCCCGTCCTCGTAAGGTTTTCCATTGTAACCGGGAGGGGAGTGGGGGGGAGGGAAGGGAGGAGGGAGGTGTGAGGGGGGAGGGGAGGGGGAGGGGGAAGGGGCAAGGGGAGGGAGAGGGAGGGAGGGGGTAGGGAGGGGGGGAAGGGGGAGGGAGGGGGACCACCCGTTTTCCCAGTACCCCTCTTTCCCCGTTGGGCCCGTCGTCGTAGGGTTTCCATTGTAACCGGGAGGAGGGGAGGTAGGGAAGGGGGAGGGAGGGGAGGAGGGAGGTGTGGAGGGAGGAGGGGAGGGGGAGGGAGGAGGGGAGGGGGAGGGAGGGGGAAGGGGGAGGAGGGAGAGGGGAGGGAGGGGGGTAGGGGGGAGGGAGGAGGGAGGGTGTGGAGGGAGGAGGGGAGGGGGAGGGAGGGGGGAGGGGAGGGGGGAGGGAGAGGGGGAGGGGGAGGGAGGGAGCGTGTAAGGGGGAGGGAGGGGGACCTCCCCTTTTCCCAGTACCCCTCTTTCCCCGTTGGGCCCGTCCTCGTAGGGTTTCCATTGTAACCGGGAGGAGGGGGAGGGAGGGAGGAGGGAGGTGTGGAGGGAGGAGGGGAGGGGGGAAGGGGGAGGGAGAGGGTTAGGGGGGAGGGGGAGGGGGGAGGGGAGGGGAGGGAGGGGGACCTCCCCTTTTCCCAGTACCCCTCTTTCCCCGTTGGGCCCGTCCCCGTAGGGTTTCCTTTGTAACCAGAAGGGGGGAGGGAGGGTGGAAGGAGGGGGGAGGGGGAGAGGGATGGAAGGGTGGAGGGAGGGGGGGAGGGATGGAGGGAAGGAGGGAGGGGGGGGAGTTAGGGGAGGAGGGGTGAGGAGGTGGGGAGGGAGTTGGGGAGGAGGGGGGGAGGGAGTGGGGATGGAGGTGGGAAGGAGTGGGGAGGAAGGGGTTGAGGGGGGAAGGGGGGGAGGGAGGGAATAGGGGCCCCATGCTGATCTGTGTATGTTAAGTGACTTGCACAACTTTAAAAAACTGCAGTTGCCTTTCGCAACAATGTTGCAACAATCTCACACAAGCATTGTGACGTCACAAGCTGAAGATGTAAATTTAAAACCGAGCTGATCTCTCATTGGTGCACGGGTGCCATTGTGACATCACGCGCTGAAGCCCCTTCAAGAAAAGGGTTAGAAATGAAAATTAAACTTTAATATCTCTCTAGCTTTAAAAAGGTAGCTTCAATTTGAACGAAAGTACTTACAATAGTTGCCCATGTTAATGGTGAATATGGCGGTACAAAAATCGTAGCGCTTTGGTGTACCGTCAGGGAGGAGTAGGGTTTGTAAGTTATGGACAGAAACTCTTCGGAATCTTTGCGTACATACACATATACATCCATACATACGGAATGTTGGACCGCAGAGTTTTAGTAGTATACTAGACCGAGTGGGCCCGTTGGGCCCGTCCTCGTAGGGTTTCCATTGTAACCGGGAGGGGAGGAAAGGGGGAGGGTTGGGGGAGGGAAGGGGGAGGGAGGAGGGGAGGAGGGAGGGAGGGGAGGGGGGAGGGGAGGGGGGGAGGGAGAGGGGAGGGAGGGGGGTAGGGGGGACGGAGGGGGGAGAGGGGGGGATGGGAGGGGGGAGGGGAGGGGGGAAGGGAGGAGGGAAGGGGGGGGAGGGAGAGGGGAGGGAGGTGGGTAGGGGGGAGGGAGGGAGGGGGACCTCCCCTTTTCCCAGTACCCCTCTTTCCCGTTGGGCCCGTCCTCGTAGGGTTTCCATTGTAACCGGGAGGAGGGGAGGGCGGGAAGGGGGAGGGAGGGAGGAGGGAGGTGTGGAGGGAGGAGGGGAGGGGAGGGAGGGGGGAGGGGAGGGAGGGGGGTAGGGGGGAGGGGGAGGGAGAGGGGATGGGGGAGGGGAGGGGGAAGGGGGGAGGGAGGGGACCTCCCCTTTTCCCAGTACTCCTCTTTCCCCGTTGGGCCCGTCCTCGTAGGGTTTCCATTGTAACCGGGAGGGGGGGAGGGAGGGAGGAGGGAGGTGTGGAGGGAGGTGTGAAGGGAGGAGGGGAGGGGGGAGGGAGGGGGGGAGGGGAGGGGGAGGGGGGAAGAGGGGTAGGGGGGAGGGGAGGGAGGAGGGGAGGGAGGGGAACTCCCCTTTTCCCAGTACCCCTCTTTCCCCGTTGGGCCCGTCCCCGTAGGGTTTCCATTGTAACCGGGAGGGGGGGAGGGAGGGTGGAAGGAGGGGTAGAGGGGTGGAAGGGTGGAGGGAGGGGGGGAGGGAGTGGGGAGGGTCGGATGGAGGGAAGGAGGGAGGGGTGAGTTAGGGCTGAGTGGTGATGGAGGTTGGGATTGAGGGGGGAGAGAGTGGGGATGGAGGTGAAAAGGAGGGGGGAGGAAGAGGTTGAGGGGGAAGTGGGACCTCCCCTTTTCCCAGTACCCCTCTTTCTCCCACCACCAAGCCCCCACCGCAACGACCCCTGTTGTCCCCCTCCCCAGTCCCCATTCTCAGACCCCCCCCATTCTCTTGGAATAAAAAAAAATACTTTAAAAAAAAAAGTGCTTTTTAATTGCTTGTTTTGAAACATTCGCGGTTAAGTGCTTTTTAAAAAACATTCGCGGTTAAGTGCTGGTTTTGAAACATTCGCGGCTACTTAGTGCTTCTGTCAGTTGCTTTTCGAGGGAGGGAGTAGGGAGGTGTGGAGGGGGGAGGGGAGGGGGAGGGGGAAGGGGGGGAGGGAGAGGGGGGAGGGAAGGGGGTAGGGGGGAGGGGGAGGGAGGGGGGAGGGGGGAAGGGGAGGGAGGGGGGAAGGGGAGGGGGAGGGAGGGGGGGGAGGGAGAAGGGAGGGAGGGGGGAGTGAGGGGGGGAGGGAGGGGAACCTCCCATTTTCCCAGTACCCCTCTTTCCCCATTGGGCCCGTCCTCGTAGGGTTTCCATTGTAACCGGGAGGAGGGGAGGGAGGGTGGAAGGAGGGGGGAGGGGGAGAGGGATGGAATGGTGGAGGGAGGGGGGAGGGAGTGGGGGAGGGTGGGATGGAAGGGAAGGAGGGAGGGGGGGAGTTAGGGCTGAGTGGTGAAGGAGGTTGGGATTGAGGGGGGAGGGGAGGGGGGAGGGAGTGGGGATGGAGGTGGGAAGAGGGGAGAGGAAGGGGTTGAGGGGGGGAAAGTGGGACCTCCCCTTTTCCCAGTACCCCTCTTTCCCCCACCACCAAGGCCCCCTCCGCAACGACCCCTTGTTGTCCCCCTCCCCAGTCCCCATTCTCAGACCCCCCCACCCCCCCCATTCTCTCTCTCCCCCAGACACCACTCTCAGTGCTTTTTCGAAACACTTGCCCCGGTGGCCCACGAGCATAGGGGCCCAATGCTGATCTGTGTATGTTAAGTGACTTGCAATAAAAAAAAATACTTTAAAAAAGATAAGTGCTTTTTAAGTGCTTGTTTTGAAACATTCACGGTCACATAGTGCTTCTCACTGCGATCTGTTAGTGGTGCTTTTCGAAACAATGTAGCACCCATCTCAAACAAGCATTGGGAGGATGGGAGGGAGGGAAGGGGAGGGAGGGAGGAGAGAGGTGTGGAGGGAGGGGGAAGGGGAGGGGGAACGGGGGGGAGGGAGAGGGGAGGGAGGGGGATGGGATGGGGGAAGGGGGGAGGGAGGGGGACCTCCCCTTTTCCCAGTACCCCTCTTTCCCGTTGGGCCCGTCCTCGTAGGGTTTCCATTGTAACCGGGAGGAGGGGAGGGAGGGAGGAGGAGGTGTGGAGGGAGGAGGGGAGGGGGGGAGGGGAGGGGGAGGGAGAGGGTTAGGGGGGAGGGGGAGGGGGAGAGGGGAGGGGGAAGGGGAGGGAGGGGGACCTCCCCTTTTCCCAGTACCCCTCTTTCCCGTTGGGCCCGTCCCCGTAGGGTTTCTTTGTAACCAGAAGGGGGGGAGGGAGGGTGGAAGGAGGGGGGAGGGGGAGAGGATGGAAGGGTGGAGGGAGGGGGGGAGGATGGAGGGAAGGAGGGAGGGGGGGGGGAGTCAGGGGAGGAGGGGTGAGGGAGGTGGGGAGGGAGTTGGGGAGGAGGGGGGGAGGGAGTGGGGATGGAGGTGGGAAGGAGTGGGGAGGAAGGAGTTGAGGGGGGAAGGGGGGGAGGGAGGGAATAGGGGCCCCATGCTGATCTGTGTAGGTTAAGTGACTTGCACAACTTTAAAAAACTGGCAGTTGCTTTTCGCAACAATGTTGCAACAATCTCACACAAGCATTGTGACGTCACAAGCTGAAGATGTAAATTTAAAACCGAGCTGATCTCTCATTGGTGCACGGGTGCCATTGTGACATCACGCACTGAAGCCCCTTCAAGAAAAGGGTTAGAAATGAAAATTTATACTTTAATATCTCTCTAGCTTTAAAAAGGTAGCTTCAATTTGAACGAAAGTACTTACAATAGTTGCCCATGTTAATGGTGAATACGGCGGTACAAAAATCGTAGCGCTTTGGTGTACCGTCTGGGAGGAGTAGGGTTTGGCCCCTTCAAGAAAAGTGTTAGAAATGAAAATTTAAACTTTAATATCTCTCTAGCTTTAAAAAGGTAGCTTCAATTTGAACGAAAGTACTTACAATAGTTGCCCACGTCAATGGTGAATACGGCGGTACAAAAATCGTAGCGCTTTGGTGTACCGTCTGGGAGGAGCAGGGTTTGTAAGTTATGGACAGAAATCTTCGGAATCTTCCGTATATACATACGGAATCTTCCGTATATACATACGGAATGTTGGACCGCAGAGTTTTAGTATTATACTAGACCGAGTGGGCCCGTTGGGCCCGTCCTCGTAGGGTTTCCATTGTAACCGGGAGGGGAGGAAAGGGGGAGGGTTGGGGGAGGGAAGGGGGAGGGAGGAGGGGAGGGGAGGGGGGGAGGGGAGGGGGGAGGGAGAGGGGAGGGAGGGGGTAGGGGGGAGGGAGGGGGAGAGGGGGGGATGGGAGGGGGAGGGGAGGGGGGAAGGGAGGAGGGAAAGGGGGGAGGGAGAGGGGAGGGAGGTGGGTAGGGGGGAGGGAGGGGGACCTCCCCTTTTCCCAGTACCCCTCTTTCCCCGTTGGGCCCGTCCTCGTAGGGTTTCCATTGTAACCGGGAGGAGGGGAGGGCGGGAAGGGGGAGGGAGGGAGGAGGGAGGTGTGGAGGGAGGAGGGGAGGGGAGGGAGGGGGGAGGGGAGGGAGGGGGGTAGGGGGGAGGGGAAGGGGGAGGGAGGGGGACCTCCCCCTTTTCCCAGTACTCCTCTTTCCCCGTTGGGCCGGTCCTCGTAGGGTTTCAATTGTAACCGGGAGGGGGGGAGGGAGGGTGGAAGGAGGGGGAGAGGGATGGAAGGGTGGAGGGAGGGGGGGAGGGATTAGGGAGGGAGGGAAGGAGGGAGGGGGGAGTTAGGGGGGAGGGGGGAGGGAGTTGGGGAGGGAGGGGGAGGAGGGGGGGAGGGAGTGGGGATGGAGGTGGGAAGGAGGGGGATGAAGGGGTTGAGGGGGAAGGGGGACCTCCCCTTTTCCCAGTACCCCTCTTTCCCGTTGGGCCCGTCCTCATAGGTTTCCATTGTAACCGGGAGGGGGGAGGGAGGGAGGTGTGGAGGGAGGAGGGGAGGGGGAGGGAGGGGGGAGGGGAGGGGGGAAGGGGAGGGGGGAAGGGGGGAGGGAGTAGGGGGGAGGGGAGGGGAGGGGGATCTCCCCTTTTCCCAGTACCCCTCTTTCCCCGTTGGGCCCGTCCCCGTAGGGTTTTCCATTGTAACCGGGAAACACTTGCCCGGTGGCCCACGAGCATAGGGGCCCAATGCCTGATCTGTGTATGTTAAGTGACTTGCAATTAAAAAAAATACTTTAAAAAAGATAAGTGCTTTTTAAGTGCTTGTTTTGAAACATTCGCGGTCACATAGTGCTTCTCACTGCGATCTGTTAGTGGTGCTTTTCGAAACAATGTAGCACCATCTCAAACAAGCATTGGGAGGATGGGAGGGAGGGAAGGGGAGGGAGGGAGGAGAGAGGTGTGGAGGGATGGGGGAAGGGGAGGGGGGAACGGGGGGAAGGGGGAGGGAGAGGAGAGGGAGGGGGGATGGGATGGGGGAAGGGGGGAGGGAGGGGGACCTCCCCTTTTCCCAGTACCCCTCTTTCCCCGTTGGGCCCGTCCTCGTAGGGTTTCCATTGTAACCGGGAGGAGGGGAGGGAGGGAGGAGGGAGGTGTGGAGGGAGGAGGGGAGGGGGAAGGGGGAGGGAGAGGGTTAGGGGGAGGGGGAGGGGAGGGAGGGAGGGGGACCTCCCCTTTTCCCAGTACCCCTCTTTCCCCGTTGGGCCCGTCCCCGTAGGGTTTCCTTTGTAACCAGAAGGGGGGAGGGAGGGTGGAAGGAGGGGGGAGGGGGAGAGGGATGGAAGGGTGGAGGGAGGGGGGGAGGGATGGAGGAAGGAGGGAGGGGGGGGGAGTTAGGGGAGGAGGGGTGAGGGAGGTGGGGAGGGAGTTGGGGAGGAGGGGGGGAGGGAGTGGGGATGAGGTGGGAAGGAGTGGGGAGGAAGGGGTTGAGGGGGGAAGGGGGGGGAGGGAGGGAATAGGGGCCCCATGCTGATCTGTGTATGTTAAGTGACTTGCACCAACTTTAAAAAACTGGCAGTTGCCTTCGCAACAATGTTGCAACAATCTCACACAAGCATTGTGACGTCACAAGCTGAAGATGTAAATTTAAAACCGAGCTGATCTCTCATTGGTGCACGGGTGCCATTGTGACATCACGCGCTGAAGCCCCTTCAAGAAAAGGTTAGAAATGAAAATTAAACTTTAATATCTCTCTAGCTTTAAAAAGGCAGCTTCAATTTGAACGAAAGTACTTACAATAGTTGCCCATGTTAATGGTGAATATGGCGGTACAAAAATCGTAGCGCTTTGGTGTACCGTCAGGGAGGAGTAGGGTTTGTAAGTTATGGACAGAAACTCTTCGGAATCTTTGCGTACATACACATATACATACGAATGTTGGACCGCAGAGTTTTAGTAGTATACTAGACCGAGTGGGCCCGTTGGGCCCGTCCTCGTAGGGTTTCCATTGTAACCGGGAGGGGAGGAAAGGGGAGGGTTGGGGGAGGGAAGGGGGAGGGAGGAGGGGAGGGGAGGGGGGGAGGGGGGGATGGGAGGGGGGGAGGGGAGGGGGGAAGGGAGGAGGGAAGGGGGGGAGGGAGAGGGGAGGGAGGGTGGGTAGGGGGGAGGGAGGGAGGGAGGGGGACCTCCCCTTTTCCCAGTACCCCTCTTTCCCCGTTGGGCCCGTCCCCGTAGGGTTTCCATTGTAACCGGGAAACACTTGCCCGGTGGCCCACGAGCATAGGGGCCCAATGCTGATCTGTGTATGTTAAGTGACTTGCAATAAAAAAAAATACTTTAAAAAAGATATAAGTGCTTTTTAAGTGCTTGTTTTGAAACATTCGCGGTCACATAGTGCTTCTCACTGCGATCTGTTAGTGGTGCTTTTCGAAACAATGTAGCACCCATCTCAAACAAGCATTGGGAGGATGGGAGGGAGGGAAGGGGAGGGAGGGAGGAGAGAGGTGTGGAGGGAGGGGGGAAGGGGAGGGGGAACGGGGGAAGGGGGAGGGAGAGGAGAGGGAGGGGGGATGGGATGGGGGAAGGGGGGAGGGAGGGGGACCTCCCCTTTTCCAGTACCCCTCTTTCCCCGTTGGGCCCGTCCTCGTAGGGTTTCCATTGTAACCGGGAGGAGGGGAGGGAGAGAGGAGGGAGGTGTGGAGGGAGGAGGGGAGGGGGAAGGGGGAGGGAGAGGGTTAGGGGGGAGGGGGAGGGGAGGGGAGGGAGGGGGACCTCCCCTTTTCCCAGTACCCCTCTTTCCCCGTTGGGCCCATCCCCGTAGGGTTTCCTTTTGTAACCAGAAGGGGGGAGGGAGGGTGGAAGGAGGGGGGAGGGGGAGAGGGATGGGAAGGGTGGAGGGAGGGGGGGAGGGATGGAGGGAAGGAGGGAGGGGGGGGAGTTAGGGGAGGAGGTGTGAGGGAGGTGGGGAGGAAGGGGGGAGGGAGTGGGGATGGAGGTGGGAAGGAGTGGGGAGGAAGGGGTTGAGGGGGGAAGGGGGGGGGAGGGAGGGAATAGGGGCCCCATGCTGATCTGTGTATGTTAAGTGACTTGCACAACTTTAAAAAACTGGCAGTTGCCTTTCGCAACAATGTTGCAACAATCTCACACAAGCATTGTGACGTCACAAGCTGAAGATGTAAATTTAAAACCGAGCTGATCTCTCATTGGTGCACGGGTGCCATTGTGACATCACGCGCTGAAGCCCCTTCAAGAAAAGGGTTAGAAATGAAAATTAAACTTTAATATCTCTCTAGCTTTAAAAAGGTAGCTTCAATTTGAACGAAAGTACTTACAATAGTTTGCCCATGTTAATGGTGAATATGGCGGTACAAAAATCGTAGCGCTTTGGTGTACCGTCAGGGAGGAGTAGGGTTTGTAAGTTATGGACAGAAACTCTTCGGAATCTTTGCGTACATACACATATACATACGGAATGTTGGGACCGCAGAGTTTTAGTAGTATATAGACTAGACCGAGTGGGCCCGTTGGGCCCGTCCTCGTAGGGTTTCCATTGTAACCGGGAGGATGGGAGGGAGGGAAGTGGAGGGAGGGGGGGAGGGGAGGGTGGAGTGGAGGGGGAGGGGAGGGGGAAGGAGGGGAGGGGGATGGGGAGGGAGAGGGGAGGGAGGGGGGTGGGGGGAGGGTCTAATTTTACTTTAAAATAAACAGCGTTCTTTGTTGAAAAGGAAATAAACTTATCGATAGAGCATCAGCTTTTTTTAAATAAATAAAATCAAACTTAATGAAAATCACATTCCTCATTTTAAATAAATGTCTTTGTTTATAAATGAAATCAAACAGCGGAGAGGCGACGGCGACTACACCTCCTGGCGGTCAGCGCTGCTGGGACGGGAGGGAGGGAGGGATGAGGGAGGGAGGAGAGTGGGGAGGGAGGGGTACCTCCCCTTTTCCCAGTACTCTTCTTTCCCAAACCACCAAGCCCCCTGTTGTCCCCCTCCCCAGTCCCCATTCTCAGACCCCCCCATTCTCTCTCCCCCAGATACACTCTTACTCTCCCCCCCCCTTTCCCCAGCACACCCCTTTCCCCGTTGGGCCCGTCCTCGTAGGGTTTCCATTGTAACCGTGAGGCAGGGAGGGAGGGCGGAGGGAGGGAAGAGGGAGGTGTGGAGGGAGGAGGGGAGGGGGAGGGAGGGGGAGGGGGGAGGGGGGAGGTGGAGGGAGGGTGGAGGGAGAGGGGGAGGGGTGGGGGGAAGGGGTGAGGGTGGAAGGGGAGGAGGGGGACCTCCCCTTTTCCCAGTACCCCTCTTTCCCGTTGTGCCCGTCCTCGTAAGGTTTCCATTGTAACCGGGAGGGGAGTGGGGGGAGGGAAGGGAGGAGGGAGGTGTGGAGGGGGGAGGGGAGGGGGAGGGGGAAGGGGCAAGGGGGAGGGAGAGGGGAGGGAGGGGGGTAGGGAGGGGGAAGGGGGGAGGGAGGGGGACCACCCGTTTTTCCCAGTACCCCTCTTTCCCCCGTTGGGCCCGTCGTCGTAGGGTTTCCATTGTAACCGGGAGGAGGGGAGGTAGGGAAGGGGGGAGGGAGGGAGGAGGGAGGTGTGGAGGGAGGAGGGAGGGGGAGGGAGGAGGGGAGGGGGAGGGAGGGGGAAGGGGGAGGAGGAGAGGGGAGGGGAGGGGGGTAGGGGGGAGGGAGGCGGGAGGTGTGGAGGGAGGAGGGAGGGGGAGGGAGGGGGAGGGGAGGGGGAGGGGAGGGGGGAGGGGGAGGGGAGGGAGGGAGCGTGTAAGGGGGAGGGAGGGGGACCTCCCCTTTTCCCAGTACCCTTCTTTCCCCGTTGGGCCCGTCCTCGTAGGGTTTCCATTGTAACCGGGAGGAGCGGGAGGGAGGGAGGAGGGAGGTGTGGAGGGAGGAGGGGAGGGGGGAAGGGGGAGGGAGAGGGTTAGGGGGGAGGGGGAGGGGGGAGGGGAGGGGAGGGAGGGGGACCTCCTTTTCCCAGTACCCCTCTTTCCCCGTTGGGCCCGTCCCCGTAGGGTTTCCTTTGTAACCAGAAGGGGGGGAGGGAGGGTGGAAGGAGGGGGGTAGGGGGAGAGGGATGGAAGGGTGGAGGGAGGGGGGGAGGATGGAGGGAAGGAGGGAGGGGGGGGGAGTTAGGGGAGGAGGGGTGAGGGAGGTGGGGAGGGAGTTGGGGAGGAGGGGGGAGGGAGTGGGATGGAGGTGGAAGGAGTGGGGAGGAAGGGGTGAGGGGGGAAGGGGGGGAGGGAAGGGGGGGAGGGAGGGAATAGGGGCCCCATGCTGATCTGTGTATGTTAAGTGACTTGCACAACTTTAAAAAACTGGCAGTTGCTTTTCGCAACAATGTTGCAACAATCTCACACAAGCATTGTGACGTCACAAGCTGAAGATGTAAATTTAAAACCGAGCTGATCTCTCATTGGTGCACGGGTGCCATTGTGACATCACGCACTGAAGCCCCTTCAAGAAAAGGGTTAGAAATGAAAATTTATACTTTAATATCTCTCTAGCTTTAAAAGGTAGCTTCAATTTGAACGAAAGTACTTACAATAGTTGCCCATGTTAATGGTGAATATGGCGGTACAAAAATCGTAGCGCTTTGGTGTACCGTCAGGGAGGAGTAGGGTTTGTAAGTTATGGACAGAAACTCTTCGGAATCTTTGCGTACATACACATATACATACGGAATGTTGGACCGCAGAGTTTTAGTAGTATATAGACTAGACCGAGTGGGCCCGTTGGGCCCGTCCTCGTAGGGTTTCCATTGTAACCGGGAGGATGGGAGGGAGGGAAGTGGGAGGGAGGGGGGGAGGGGAGGGTGGAGTGGAGGGGGGAGGGGAGGGGGAAGGAGGGGAGGGGGATGGGGAGGGAGAGGGGAGGGAGGGGGGGTGGGGGGAGGGTCTATTTTACTTTAAAATAAACAGCGTTCTTTGTTGAAAAGGAAATAAACTTATCGATAGAGCATCAGCTTTTTTTAAATAAATAAAATCAAACTTAATGAAAATCACATTCCTCATTTTAAATAAATGTCTTTGTTATAAATGAAATCAAACAGCGGGAGAGGCGACGGCGACTACACCTCCCGGCGGTCAGCGCTGCTGGGACGGGAGGGAGGGAGGGATGAGGGAGGGAGGAGAGTGGGGAGGGAGGGGTACCTCCCCTTTTCCCAGTACTCTTCTTTCCCAAACCACCAAGCCCCCTGTTGTCCCCCTCCCCAGTCCCCATTCTCAGACCCCCCCATTCTCTCTCCCCCAGATACACTCTTACTCTCCCCCCCCTTTCCCCAGCACACCCCTTTCCCCGTTGGGCCCGTCCTCGTAGGGTTTCCATTGTAACCGTGAGGCAGGGAGGGAGGGCGGAGGGAGGGAAGAGGGAGGTGTGGAGGGAGGAGGGGAGGGGGAGGGAGGGGGAGGGGGGAAGGGGGGGAGGTGGAGGGAGGGTGGAGGGAGAGGGGGAGGGGTGGGGGGAAGGGGTGAGGGTGGAAGGGGGAGGGAGGGGGACCTCCCCTTTTCCCAGTACCCCTCTTTCCCCGTTGTGCCCGTCCTCGTAAGGTTTCCATTGTAACCGGGAGGGGAGTGGGGGGGAGGGAAGGGAGGAGGGAGGTGTGGAGGGGGGAGGGGAGGGGGAGGGGGGAAGGGGCAAGGGGGAGGGAGAGGGGAGGGAGGGGGTAGGGAGGGGGAAGGGGGGAGGGAGGGGGACCACCCGTTTTCCCAGTACCCCTCTTTCCCCGTTGGGCCCGTCGTCGTAGGGTTTCCATTGTAACCGGGAGGAGGGGAGGTAGGGAAGGGGGAGGGAGGGAGGAGGGAGGTGTGGAGGGAGGAGGGGAGGGGGAGGGAGGAGGGGAGGGGGAGGGAGGGGGAAGGGGGAGGAGGGAGAGGGGAGGGAGGGGGGTAGGGGGGAGGGAGGCGGGAGGTGTGGAGGGAGGAGGGGAGGGGGAGGGAGGGGGGAGGGGAGGGGGGAGGGGAGGGGGGAGGGGGAGGGGGAGGGAGGGAGCGTGTAAGGGGGAGGGAGGGGGACCTCCCCTTTTCCCAGTACCCTTCTTTCCCCGTTGGGCCCGTCCTCGTAGGGTTTCCATTGTAACCGGGAGGAGGGGAGGGAGGGAGGAGGGAGGTGTGGAGGGAGGAGGGGAGGGGGGAAGGGGGAGGGAGAGGGTTAGGGGGGAGGGGGAGGGGGGAGGGGAGGGGAGGGAGGGGGGACCTCCCCTTTTCCCAGTACCCCTCTTTCCCCGTTGGGCCCGTCCCCGTAGGGTTTCCTTTGTAACCAGAAGGGGGGGAGGGAGGGTGGAAGGAGGGGGTAGGGGGAGAGGGATGGAAGGGTGGAGGGAGGGGGGGAGGATGGAGGGAAGGAGGGAGGGGGGGGGAGTTAGGGGAGGAGGGGTGAGGGAGGTGGGGAGGGAGTTGGGGAGGAGGGGGGGAGGGAGTGGGGATGGAGGTGGGAAGGAGTGGGGAGGAAGGGGTGAGGGGGGAAGGGGGGGAGGGAGGGAATAGGGGCCCCATGCTGATCTGTGTATGTTAAGTGACTTGCACAACTTTAAAAAACTGGCAGTTGCTTTTCGCAACAATGTTGCAACAATCTCACACAAGCATTGTGACGTCACAAGCTGAAGATGTAAATTTAAAACCGAGCTGATCTCTCATTGGTGCACGGGTGCCATTGTGACATCACGCACTGAAGCCCCTTCAAGAAAAGGGTTAGAAATGAAAATTTATACTTTAATATCTCTCTAGCTTTAAAAAGGTAGCTTCAATTTGAACGAAAGTACTTACAATAGTTGCCCATGTTAATGGTGAATACGGCGGTACAAAAATCGTAGCGCTTTGGTGTACCGTCTGGGAGGAGTAGGGTTTGGACCCTTCAAGAAAAGTGTTAGAAATGAAAATTTAAACTTTAATATCTCTCTAGCTTTAAAAAGGTAGCTTCAATTTGAACGAAAGTACTTACAACAGTTGCCCACGTCAATGGTGAATACGGCGGTACAAAAATCGTAGCGCTTTGGTGTACCGTCTGGGAGGAGCAGGGTTTGTAAGTTATGGACAGAAATCTTCGGAATCTTCCGTATATACATACGGAATCTTCCGTATATACATACGGAATGTTGGACCGCAGAGTTTTAGTAGTATATACTAGACCGAGTGGGCCCGTTGGGCCCGTCCTCGTAGGGTTTCCATTTTAACCGGGAGGGGAGGAAAGGGGGAGGGTTGGGGGAGGGAAGGGGGAGGGAGGGAGGGGAGGAGGGGGGAGGGGAGGGGAGGAGGGAGAGGGGAGGGAGGGGGGTAGGGGGGAGGGAGGGGGGAGAGGGGGGGATGGGAGGTGGGAGGGGAGGGGGGAAGGGAGGAGGGAAGGGGGGGAGGGAGAGGGGAGGGAGGTGGGTAGGGGGGAGGGAGGGAGGGGGGACCTCCCCTTTTCCCAGTACCCCTCTTTCCCGTTGGGCCCGTCCTCGTAGGGTTTCCATTGTAACCGGGAGGAGGGGAGGGCGGGAAGGGGGAGGGAGGGAGGAGGGAGGTGTGGAGGGAGGAGGGGAGGGGAGGGAGGGGGGAGGGGAGGGAGGGGGGTAGGGGGGAGGGGGAGGGAGGGGGAGGGAGAGGGGATGGGGGAGGGGAGGGGGAAGGGGGGAGGGAGGGGGACCTCCCCTTTTCCCAGTACTCCTCTTTCCCCGTTGGGCCCGTCCTCGTAGGGTTTCCATTGTAACCGGGAGGGGGGGAGGGAGGGAGGAGGGAGGTGTGGAGGGAGGTGTGGAGGGAGGAGGGGAGGGGGAGGGAGGGGGGAGGGGAGGGGGAGGGGGAAGAGGGGTAGGGGGGAGGGGAGGGAGGAGGGGAGGGAGGGGAACTCCCCTTTTCCCAGTACCCCTCTTTCCCCGTTGGGCCCGTCCCCGTAGGGTTTCCATTGTAACCGGGAGGGGGGGAGGGAGGGTGGAAGGAGGGGGAGAGGGGTGGAAGGGTGGAGGGAGTGGGGGAGGGAGTGGGGGAGGGTCGGATGGAGGGAAGGAGGGAGGGGTGAGTTAGGGGCTGAGTGGTGATGGAGGTTGGGATTGAGGGGGGAGAGAGTGGGGATGGAGGTGGGAAGGAGGGGGGAGGAAGAGGTTGAGGGGGAAGTGGGACCTCCCCTTTTCCCAGTACCCCTCTTTCTCCCACCACCAAGCCCCCACCGCAACGACCCCTGTTGTCCCCCCCCCATTCTCTCGTCTCCCCAGACACACTCTCAGTGCTTTTTTCGAAACACTTGCCCCGGTGGCCCACGAGCATAGGGGCCCAATGCTGATCTGTGTATGTTAAGTGACTTGCAATAAAAAAAAATACTTTAAAAAAAGATAAGTGCTTTTTAAGTGCTTGTTTTGAAACATTCACGGTCACATAGTGCTTCTCACTGCGATCTGTTAGTGGTGCTTATCGAAACAATGTAGCACCCATCTCAAACAAGCATTGGGAGGATGGGAGGGAGGGAAGGGGAGGGAGGGAGGAGAGAGGTGTGGAGGGAGGGGGGAAGGGGAGGGGGAACGGGGGGGAGGGAGAGGGGAGGGAGGGGGGATGGGATGGGGGAAGGGGGGAGGGAGGGGGACCTCCCCTTTTCCCAGTACCCCTCTTTCCCCGTTGGGCCCGTCCTCGTAGGGTTTCCATTGTAACCGGGAGGATGGGAGGGAGGGAGGAGGAGGTGTGGAGGGAGGAGGGGAGGGGGGGAGGGGAGGGGGAGGGAGAGGGTTAGGGGGGAGGGGGAGGGGGGAGGGGAGGGGGAAGGGGAGGGAGGGGGACATCCCCTTTTCCCAGTACCCCTCTTTCCCCGTTGGGCCCGTCCCCGTAGGGTTTCCTTTGTAACCAGAAGGGGGGGAGGGAGGGTGGAAGGAGGGGGGAGGGGGAGAGGGATGGAAGGGTGGAGTGAGGGGGGGAGGATGGAGGGAAGGAGGGAGGGGGGGGGGAGTTAGGGGAGGAGGGGTGAGGGAGGTGGGGAGGGAGTTGGGGAGGAGGGGGGGAGGGAGTGGGGATGGAGGTGGGAAGGAGTGGGGAGGAAGGGGTTGAGGGGGGAAGGGGGGGAGGGAGGGAATAGGGGCCCCATGCTGATCTGTGTATGTTAAGTGACTTGCACAACTTTAAAAAACTGGCAGTTGCTTTTCGCAACAATGTTGCAACAATCTCACACAAGCATTGTGACGTCACAAGCTGAAGATGTAAATTTAAAACCGAGCTGATCTCTCATTGGTGCACGGGTGCCATTGTGACATCACGCACTGAAGCCCCTTCAAGAAAAGGGTTAGAAATGAAAATTTATACTTTAATATCTCTCTAGCTTTAAAAAGGTAGCTTCAATTTGAACGAAAGTACTTACAATAGTTGCCCATGTTAATGGTGAATACGGCGGTACAAAAATCGTAGCGCTTTGGTGTACCGTCTGGGAGGAGTAGGGTTTGGCCCCTTCAAGAAAAGTGTTAGAAATGAAAATTTAAACTTTAATATCTCTCTAGCTTTAAAAAGGTAGCTTCAATTTGAACGAAAGTACTTACAATAGTTTGCCCATGTTAATGGTGAATACGGCGGTACAAAAATCGTAGCGCTTTGGTGTACCGTCTGGGAGGAGCAGGGTTTGTAAGTTATGGACAGAAATCTTCGGAATCTTCCGTATATACATACGGAATCTTCCGTATATACATACGGAATGTTGGACCGCTGAGTTTTAGTATTATACTAGACCGAGTGGGCCCGTTGGGCCCGTCCTCGTAGGGTTTCCATTGTAACCGGGAGGGGAGGAAAGGGGGAGGGTTGGGGGAGGGAAGGGGGAGGGAGGAGGGGGAGGGAGGGGGGTAGGGGGAGGGAG